>NW_026124617.1:7500-15000 GCF_025177605.1 Cucumis melo | reverse complement strand
TAAATTGACAAAGTAATATTTCCACTTATTAATAAGAAGTGGCGTATCTTTTGAAACCAGAATAGATTTTGCTTGATATCTAACATAATGTATCAAAGGATCCTTGAAGATCCGTAAGATAGCCGAAAAATAATTAGCAAACACTTTGACAAGATGTTCGATTTTTCCATAGAAATATATTCGCTCAAAAAAGCCCCTATAAGAAGTTAATCGTATATGAGAAGATTGGTTACGTAGAAAAAGGAAAATGGATTCGTATTCACATACATAAGAATTGTATAGGAACAAGACTAATCTTCGATTTCTTTTTGAAAAAAAAGAAATCAATTTTTTTGAAGTACTAAGACTATTCAAATTACAATACTCGTGAAAAAAGAACCGTAATAAATGAAAAGAAGAGGCATCTTTCACCCAGGAGCGAAGGATTTGAACTAAAATTTCCAGATGGAGGGGATAGGGTATTAATACATCTGACACATAATTTAAATGTGGGAATTTATCCTCTAAAAAAGGAAATATTGAATGACTTGATCGTAAATTATAAGATTTTGCGATTTCTTCTTCTTTTAAGGAAGATACTAATCGTAGGGAAAATGGAATTTCCACAATGACTGCAAACCCTTCTGATAACATTTGAGAATACAAATTGTTATTGTACCCACAAAAAGGATTTTTGTTATAATAATTAGTCGACAAAAAAAAAAAATGATTCTGGTGATACATTCGAGTAATTAAATGTTTTACCATTAGTAAACTGGATTTTTTGTCATAACCAGAATTTTCCAACAAAATGGATCCATTTAAAAAATGATCATGAGAAAATGCGTAAATATACTCCCGAAAGATAAGTGGGTATAGGAAGTCACGTTGCCGAGATTTCTCAAGTTCTAAATATCCTTTAAATTCCGCCATTTAAAATTTCATTTGAACTGGGGATACGATAATGGGATTTATTGGGTTATCAAATGATACATAGTGCGATACAGTCAAAACAAGGTATTACAGTAAAATAAAGAATAATAATAGATACCTCGTAAATAGGTAAGACTTATCAACGGACTCTCTATCCTCTCTTTTCTTTTGTCATCTAATTGGTTTCTATTTTAGGATAAAAAAGATGGTTAGAAATCCTTTATTTTTTCAACCCAATCGCTCTTTTGATTTTGGAAAAAAACTCTTTATCAATATACTGCTTCTTCTACACATTCCCCTCTACCTCATAACGTAGAGTAACTAATAGTTAGGACTTAGAAAAAAATGGATAACTCACTCATAAGAAAAGTCCTTCCCGCATCAAGCACTAATATAGTTTTAACGTCTAATTAGATCGGCGAATCATTCAAATTAAGAACATAAGCCCGTTACTTTTTATTTCTCTATAATTGGAGCATAGTGCCCTATCCATTTATTCATTCGACCCGACTTTACTTTTTTTTCCGCATCAAGAATTCAAACAAGTTTGGCCTAATCTAGTAAGGTAAAAATATTACTAGAATTTTCCATTAATACGACATGCTGCTTTTTCCATTCATTCCTTTCAGGATCAGTCGCGGTCTTACAAACTCTACCGATAGTATGGACGAATCTGTTACTTCATAGAAATGTGTAAAAGATGCTAGCCGCACTTAAAAGCCGAGTACTCTACCATTGAGTTAGCAACCCCAAAATATGAAAAATTTTTCTGTGTAGATACAATCGGAATCAAAATAACAAAAGAAATGAAATTAGATGACGTAATCAAAATATTGCAATAAAAAAAACTTCTTATATCACTTACACAAAAGTAATTTTTTGTATCACAAAAAATACAATGAGACCATCATGTGCGTGAAAAGCAAGGGTCATGAAAGGGAGATAACTAGCTTCATTTATACACAATCGGATTATATTTGTTTGATACACTGTTGTCAATATTAATGTGAATAATGAAAAACGCCTATAATGGACAAAACAAAAGAATTATAAATGAATAAAAAACAAATGGAAATAACAATTTGAGTTGAATAACTATATTTAACTAGATAAAGTTAACAAAATAGAATAAGAGAAAATATTCTAATAATAATAAATTCTATTAAAATAATAGAAAAGAATTAAAAAAAACTACGTACTTAGATTGGCACTATAGAGATAATCAACATAGATAGACATAAAAGATGTAGGCGAAAGAAGAAATTAAGGAAGAAGTAGAAAAAAATATATCGGGTTTGTGGATTGAATAAACCCGATATATTTTTTTTCTATTCATCTTAGATCAATTTATATCAATAAAATAAAAATCGATTTTTTCATTAGCGAAGACGCAATTTTAAGGTAATAAGTGTATAGTATGAATAGAACAAGAGAGAGGGGGAAATACTAAAGAAAAGGTTAGTCAAAGCTATATACAAGTTAAGTTATCACACCCTCGTTTTTTTATTTCATTAATAAAAATGGAATTTCGGTTATTGATTAAGGTGAAGTTCCGTAAAAACACACCTGCCTTCTTTAAAATATCATGAACAGTTCCTGTAGGTTGAGCACCCTTTTCAAGGAAATATAGAATAGCAGGAACATTTAAATAGGTTTGATTCTTTATCGGATCATAAAAACCCACTTTACGAAGATCTCTTCCTTCTCTTCGGCATCGAACATCAATTGCAATGATTCGATAAACGGCTCATTGGGATAGATGTAAATTTTAAGTACCCCCCCCAGAACCGTATAAGAAGTTTTCTCCTCGTACGGCTCGAGGAAATTCAAAGTTATGTATAGAATTCTAATTAATGTCAAATAGATCTATAGATTATTAAATCAATTAGACTATGATTTAAAAATTTTTTTCTTATTCTTTTGTTTTTCTTTTGAAAAAAAAAAACTCATTCTTATCCCCATAACTCAAGTTGGATAACTCTCACGCAAAGGAAAAAAACCCTTAAGCTTAAGCATTTCATTTATTGAGCGGTCTCTAACCTCTTTATTTTTGCCTGTCTCCGTTAGAATCTATTTCGATTCTTCATTCTGATCTAGTTTAGTTATTGAGACAATTGAAAAAGATTTTTACTTGTTCCGGGATCCTTTATCCTTTCCTTGAATCATTGGGTTTAGACATTACTTCGGTGATCTTTAATCGTTTCAAAATGGTAGCAACATACCATTTTTTTTGATTTCCTTTTTATCAAAGAATCATATAAATAATGGATTCTCGTGTGATACACTTTTAATCCAATTTGATGTTTGAATTTGAAACTTGTTCGAATTGGATCCTTTCGATTTGTATACCGAACCTATACTTACGAAGTAGTTTTAACTTATTGATTGACACTAACCCTAGATCTCTGCCCTTGATAAATGAATCAATACTTTCTACTCGAGCTCCATCATGTACTATTTACATCAAAAACCCTAAAAAAAAAAAAGAGCTCGAGTGCAACCGAACAAACTATGTCGAGTCAAGAGCATCTTCATTCCTATATAATATAAAATGGTGGGTGTAAGAATCCACAGTGGATCATGTCCTTCAAGTCGCACGTTGCTTTCTACCACATCGTTTTAAACGAAGTTTTACCATAACCTCTAATTTCTTGGAACTGGTATGTAATTGATTCATTTATGGAATCATGTATAGTCATTGGGTTAGTTGGTCCATAGTAATCTATACTCTTATGACATGGGTAGTTTTTGAAAAAGTCTTAGCAATACTTCAATTTATTGAAACCCATATTTTATTGTATATATTGTATCAATAACATTTTTTTGTATGAGTGCAATATTTATTTCTCTATATATAGATATTTTCTAGATAGAGAGAGATTTTTTGAAATTTCTATAAAATCAATTAAGAAATAATTAATTACGAATAATTAAGAATCTCCATTTTTCAATTTCTTCATAGAATGGATTCACGAGTTTAACACTTCTTCGAGTACCAAGGACTCATAAGAAATAATTAAAAAGATTTACTTGATTGAAAATTTACTACCTAAATATTATATTATAATATTATTTGAATAAATTTTTGTAAAGGATTTATTACATTTGATTATGATAAATAAATGTATATTCGGGATTAACCCATCAATTAGATAGATCTAAAATAAAAAAAAAAAAAAGAAATAAAACGATAAAAATAGATAATAACAATACATACATATCAGCATTTTCTGCCTAGTTTATTTAACTTAAGAGACTCAATAATCTTTCCTTAAAATAAAGTGAAAAAGATGTATGAATTGTTACTTGGATTTACAATTATTCATTACAGACAAACATACGAAAAAATGAGGTGAAAAGAAATACATAATATGTTACATATGTAACTTGATTCTTTGTTAATCAGATTCGGGCAGATATTCAAATTGATATCTTCCGTTATGGATTAACTCCTATCTACCCCCAATTAGATCGAGTAGATGCATCATAAATAAAAAAAGGATCCTACGGGGGACTGGACTAGTTTCGGAGGTGCTAGACTATCTTGTATAAGGCGAAAGTCAAACAGATCTAGAGTAAACGATTGTTCCTACCTATTTTTTTTTATTTGACTCTAAAATTTAGTACCCTAAACCCTAAATAGGTCTTAAGTTTCTTAAGACCATTAATTCAATTCCATTAGTGCCAAAAACACAAGACCTTCGTGTTTATAATTCAGAAATCCACAGAAAAAAAATACTCGGGTTTCACAAACCATTTAAGAGATAGAGAATAATAGAGGCTTTCGCATTTCTGAAATGCATCATTATAAGAAAATAATAAAGAACAATCACATTCGATCTATATTTAGACTCTTAAGCATAAGGTTGTTTAAAACGGCAATCTATAGTCTGATATCGAATATTTTTCCATATATCTTATAATATACTATTATTATATATAATAATAATACGCATACTCTGGGACGGAAGGATTCGAACCTCCGAATAGCGGGACCAAAACCCGTTGCCTTACCACTTGGCCACGCCCCATTTATATTCAACACTAATAAACACTAATATTGGTAGTGCTTAGTCGTCAATTCCAGTACAAATATTTATAGAATAAATTAGATTGTTGCTCAGATTTTGATACGTTTATAGATCCAATTAAACTCAATTTATTGATCATTACATATAATTCCATTAAGATATTGTATGAAAGTAGGATTTCTTCTATTCTCGTTTTATTTGAGAATTGAAGGATTTTTGATTGGCTGAGTTCAAATCAAAGAAAGGTTTTTTGACCTACTTTATGTTATTAATTTTTCCCTTATCCCTTATATCATAGCAATAATAGGGGATTAATAACTCAATCAAATCAAAAGAAATACAATTATCTTCAAGAACAAAGAAAAAAAAATTGTTATGCTTAATATCTTAAGTTTCATCGGTATCTGTCTTAATTCTTTCCTTTATTCAAGTAGTTTTTTCGTCGCCAAATTGCCCGAGGCCTACGCTTTTTTGAATCCAATAGTAGATGTTATGCCAGTAATACCTCTATTCTTTTTTCTATTAGCTTTTGTTTGGCAAGCTGCTGTAAGCTTTCGATAATATTTTTAATACTGTCCGAGACAAATTCATGATTTACTAGAAAAAAAAAAAAAAAGATTCTAACTAGTTATAAGATCAGATAAGTTGTACATACAGTCTGAAGCTTTAAGTTGAATCCAATATTGAAATTATTCTATAGCTATGATAAATCTGGATCACTCTCATTTTCTTATTCTTACTTTTTTCCTTTGAACGACCCTCTTCGAGTCCCCCACAATATAGAATTGTGGGTATGAAATCCAATTTTGAGTAATCAAGGACTCAACTCTTAAAATTTTTTCCTATTTATAGAAATAACTTCACTGCATTTCTTGGTGTCAAACCAGATTAAAATAGAGAATCTATTCTCTTAAAAAAAAAATGATCTTGGAGATTGTGTAATGCTTACTCTCAAACTATTTGTTTATACAGTAGTAATATTCTTTGTTTCTCTCTTCATTTTCGGATTCCTATCTAATGACCCGGGACGTAATCCGGGGCGTGAAGAATAACAAAATCAGATTTTTTTTCCTTGCTTGATTTTGAAATGTTCTTAACATTTTATCTATTCCACATCTTTCCTCAACTATAAAAAAATACCAAGTAATTGACAGAAACGGAAAGAGAGGGATTCGAACCCTCGGTACAAAAAAATCGTACAACGGATTAGCAATCCGACGCTTTAGTCCACTCAGCCATCTCTCCCCAAATTGAAAAAGGATAATTACTATGATACATTGTATAAAAAATAGAAAATAAAGGCTTGAAAAAAGCCCTTCTTTATCTCTCTTTATTATCTTTATCTACCCCTTTATAGATATATAATTTCATTATATTGATATAGATAATTATCTAGATATATCGATGGATATCTATCAAATCGATAAAAACTTTTTTTTATTAGGAATTCCATTTAGATAAATTAGATTTCATTAGATAAGGGCTCAAAAGAAGAGATATCTTCAATCCTAATATATAAATAATACCAATATATTAAAGATTCATAAAAATATTTATAAATAAAAAGAAAGTACCTTTTTTAGTTTATTTCATCCGAAAAGCCCTTTTCTTTTTATTTTTAGTTCCACGGCCTGGCCTGGTCAGTACCTAGCCGGGCTTTTTTTGTTCCAATAAATCGTAGATCAAATTATTTATTTGATTTGAAAATGTTTTTGAAAAAAAAAAAAATAGAAACAACAAGAATCCTAAGAAGATTTATTATTTCAATTCCTATGATACAGAAAAAGATGATATAGAATCAAGGTTCGATTTCTTATTATTATTTTTTAGTACTTTACTAGAATAAAAAACTTGTTAATTAGTTAATTAAAACGAGTCCTCTTTTCCTAATCTCATTAGTGGCCCTGATGAAAATACGTCAACGCTCAAATTTTCATGATTATTTTCTGATCCGATCTTTTTATTACTTATTAATACGACTTATTTTCGTCTTCGACAAAAGGTCCATTTATATACAATAATTGCATTGTAGCGGATATAGTTTAGTGGTAAAAGTGCGATTCGTTCTATTAATCCCTTAATAGTTAAGGGATCCTTCGGGTTGATTAATATTCCGATCAAAAACTTTATTTCTTAAAAGGATTTAATCCTTTACCTCTCGATGAAAGATTCGAGGAAAAATAAAAATTCTCGTGATTTGTATCCAAAAATATGTTCTAAATTGAAAAAATTGGATCATGAAATTACGAAACATAATTTTATTGAATTGGATCAATACTTCCAATTGAAGGAATAAGGGATCCATGGATAAAGGTGGAATTTTTTCTAATCGTAACTAAATCTTCAATTTTTTCTTTGTATAAGGGAGATTGAAGCAAAACAAAATAGCTATTAAACAATGTCTTTGGTTTACTAGAGACGTCGACATCGTTTTTTTAGCTCGGCGGAAACAAAATACTTTTCCTAAGGATTATATTAAATAGAAATAGGGAACGAAATAAATAACTGGAAAGATTGTTATAATCTCCTCTTGTATAGGGATCATCTATAAAGCGGG
>NW_026124617.1:0-2500 GCF_025177605.1 Cucumis melo | reverse complement strand
AATTATTCATATCTTGGATTCCATCGAATTTGAGAATCATTCTTCGAAATATCCACAAGGGTTGTCTTATAGCAATTCGATTCAATACATCTAGTTGACTCCACTCTCCTCTACTCTACCCTACCCAATCCTTTTTTCTCGTTTTTTGGAAACCCTTTCTTTTTAGAATTATCCCACATGGAGACAATCAATCTAAATGAACGAATTCATTAGTCCAAATCCTTGCATAGAAATATCAATATTTTATTAATCTAAGTTCATGTAATTTTTTTTTGTTCAATCGTTGAGAGGAAAAAGATCTTTTAGATCTCTTTCCTTTTTTTTTAATTCCCGAATATCGTAATCTTTCTAGTCTTACTCCCTAGATAGTATATACCTTCCTTATTTTTTGATTATTTGTATATTTATGTTCCCTAAGTAGATTATCTTGAGCCATGTATACATTGCCTTGGTCTAAGCTAAAAAAAAGAGTATTTAGAAAACTAATCAATGATGACCCTCCATGGATTCGCCTATATAAGCTGCAGCTAAAGTTGCAAAAATAAGAGCTTGAATACCACTTGTAAATAATCCAAGGAACATAACAGGTATAGGAACTACTAAAGGTACTAAAGAAACAAGAACAACAACTACTAATTCATCAGCTAATATATTTCCGAAAAGTCGAAAACTAAGTGATAAGGGTTTTGTGAAATCTTCTAAGATGTTAATGGGTAAAAGGATTGGAGTTGGTTGAATGTATTTACCGAAATAACTTAATCCTTTTTTGCTAAGACCCGCATAAAAATATGCTACTGATGTGAGTAAAGCTAAAGCAACAGTAGTATTTATATCATTTGTGGGTGCGGCTAACTCTCCGTGAGGTAACTGTATGATTTTCCAAGGTAAAAGAGCTCCTGACCAATTCGAAACAAAAATAAATAGAAACATAGTTCCAATAAAGGGAACCCATGGACCATATTCTTCGCCAATCTGAGTTTTGCTCACGTCTCGAATGAATTCAAGGACATATTCGAAGAAATTCTGACCGTCAGTAGGAATGGTTTGTGGATTACGAACAGCTATAATGGCTGAACCTAATAAGATAGCAATTACAACCCAAGAAGTAATAAGTACTTGGGCATGGACTTGGAAACCTCCTATTTGCCAATACAAGTGTTGGCCGACTTCCACACCAGATATATCGTATAACCCTTTTTGTGTGTTGATAGAACATAATAGAATATTCATATTGCCCTCTGAAAGAAATAGAACTGTAAAACAAATTATTTTGATTCGACTGTCTTTTTTTTTACTTGCCTTGAGTTGTCTATTTTTGATACCAATTTATTACATTACAATATCCCTAGTTTTTTTTATCTCTTTTGTGCGATTCGGGAATAGTAACCAATTCCCGAAATCTATGGAGTTCCCCCCAAAATTGATTTATCTTATTATTAATCAAGAATTTCGTATAGAGCTAGAACGACCCTCCGAAATTGCAAATACTAATTTGTTAAGAATTAATCGGATTGAAGCTATAGCATCATCATTCGCTGGAATCGAAATATCTGCGAGATCGGGGTCACAATTTGTATCAATTAAACAAATAGTTGGAATTCCCAACGTGATACATTCTTGAAGAGCCCGATATTCTTCTTGTTGATCAACGATTATTACAATATCGGGTAACCCCGTCATATATTTAATCCCGCCCAGATATGTTTGCAAGTGAGATAATTGTCTCTTCAACATAGCGGCATCCCTTTTCGGAAGACGGTTGAGTCCCCCCGTCTTTTGTTCCGTTCTCAAGTCCCTGAACTTATGAAGTCTCGTTTCTGTAGTAGACCAATTTGTTAACATCCCCCCGAGCCATTTTTTATTAACATAATGACACCGAGTCCTTGTTGCAGCCCGGGCTACTGAATCCGCTGCTTTATTTTTGGTACCAACAATTAAGAATTGTTTGCCCCTAGTTGCTGCATCAAAAACTAAATCACAAGCTTCTGATAAAAAACGAGCAGTTTGAGTAAGATTTATAATATGAATACCTTTACGTTTTGCAGAGATATAAGGTGCCATTCTAGGATTCCATTTCCTAGTACCATGACCAAAATGAACTCCTGCCTCCATCATCTCTCCCAAATGGATGTTCCAATATCTTCTTGTCATTTCTCCCCCCACTTCCTCGCTTTTTTTTCTTAAAAAAAGAGACGAGCTGAAATAGAAATAAATAATTGTTCCCATGGAACCTTATCCTCTACCTCGACCGGGGATTGACTGTTGATACACAATCCAAGCCATTAATTTTTTTCTATTCGTTATTATCTTATTACCAAATTAACGCGGCTAGTTAACAGGATGACTCCACTTTTATGAATCATTAAATCCTAGAAATGCTTGTTCTGATGTATCATGTAAATTCGTTGAAATGAAAAAATCAAATAATTCTTTGTGGTGGAACAAAATATCTCTCATTTCCCCCTCGAAAATTTTTTTTTGGGGGGGGTTCTAAAGGAAT
>NW_026124616.1:30000-47960 GCF_025177605.1 Cucumis melo | reverse complement strand
TATTAGTCTGGATACAGCAAAATAATTCTATTAGATCTAATGTACTTATTAGATCTAATAAGTACATTAGATCTAATAAGTACCTTGTGTCAGAATTGAGAAATTCTATGGCTCAAATCTTTAGTATTCTCTTATTTATTACCTGTCTCTACTATTTAGGCAGAATACCGTCACCCATTCTTACTAAGAAACTGAAAGAAACCTCAGAAACGGAGAAAAGGGGGGAAAGCGAGGAAGAAACAGATGTAGAAATAGAAACCACTTCCGAAACGAAGGGGACTAAACAGGAACAAGAGGGATCCACCGAAGAAGATACTTCTCCTTCCCTTTTTTCGGAAGAAAAGGAGGATCCGGACAAAATCGATGAAACGGAAGAGATCCGAGTGAATGGAAAGGAAAAAACAAAGGATGAATTCCACTTTAAAAGGACACGCTATCAAAATATAAAAAGACCTGTTTATGAAACTTCTTACCCTCCGGATGGAAATAAAGAAAATTCGAAGTTAGAAATAGATAAAAAAGAAAAATCTCTCTTCTGGTTTGAAAAACCTCTTGTGACTATCCTTTTCGACTATAAACGATGGAATCGTCCAGTTCGATATATAAAAAATGATAAATTTGAAAATGCTGTTAGAAACGAAATGTCACAATATTTTTTTTATACATGTGAAAGTGACGGAAAAGACAGAATAGTTTTTTACACATCCACCTAGTATAGCAACTTTTTTAGAAATGATAAAAAAAAAGATATCTTTGTTGACAACAAAAAAACTTTATTATTATCAATTCGATAATCCTTGGAATTCTCTCAATGAAAAAAAAAAAATAAATTTTCAAAAAATAGTTATAACTAGAATTCGACTTCTCGATCACGGATCCCTTACTTTAGTTGGGGATGTACTGCAAAAAAGGACTCAATTATGTAATGATAAAACTAAAAAAGACTATTTACCAAAAATATATGATCCGTTGTTGAGTGGTCCTTACCGGAGACGAATCAATTTAGTTTTATTATTCTCAATGCTAAATAAAAGTTCTAGAAAAAATGATAGTGAGAAAAAGAAAATTTGGATAAATAAGATTCATGTTATTTTTTTTAATACTAATTACCCACAAATTGAAGATAAAATTGAGTCAGAAGATCGAAGAAAATCTTTCAACTTTTTCTTCGATGGAGCTAAAGAAAGTGGTGAAAACTCGATTGCAATAAAAGAAATAAGTAAAAAAGTTCCTCGCTGGTCATACAAATTAATCACGGAGACAGACCAACTGATCCAAGAAAACGACGAAGATATGCCGGAAGATCATCAAATTCGTTCAAGAAGAGCCAAAAATGTCATACTTTTTAATGATAGGAATAAGCTTACTGATCGGCAAAAGGCGAACGAAAAAATTAGAAATATTCCTACTAATACTAATATCAACTATACTGATGAGTCTGAGGACTCAGATCAAATTTCTCTGATACGCTATTCCTACCAATCGGATTTTCGTCGAGAGCTAATCAAAGGCTCTATGCGTGCTCAACGACGTAAAACATTTATTGGGAAACTGTTTCAAAAACGTGTACATTCTTTTCTTTTTTTTGACAGAGTAGCCAAATCTCGTTTTTTTGATATTCCTGGTCTAATGAAAAAACTTTTTAGACCTTGGATATGGACAAACACAGAATTGACTATTTCGAATAATAGAGAAGAAACGAGAAGCGAAAATATGCAAAAAAGTAGAAAGTTGTTGAAAAGCACCTTAGAAGAAAGACGTATAGAAATAGGAGAACTCTGGGATAGCATTCGATTTGCTCAAGTAATAAGAGGTTCTTTGTTAATAACTCAATCAATTATTAGAAAATATATTGTCTTACCCTCATTGATAATAGCTAAAAACCTTACCCGTATGCTATTATTTGCAGTTCCTGACTGGTATGAGGATTTTCAAAATTGGAATAAAGAAATTCATATAAAGTGCACATATAATGGTATTCCATTATCAGAAAACGAATTTCCAAAAAATTGGTTAACAGACGGTATTCAAATAAAGATCTTATTTCCTTTTCGTCTGAAACCGTGGCCCAAATCTAGGTTAGAATCCCCTGATTCAATAAAAAAGAAAAGGGATTTTTCTTTTTTAACAATTTTGGGAATGGAAACTGACCTTCCTTTTGGTACTGGCACAAGAAACCTTTCGTTTTTTGAACCCGAGTTAATAACCGAAAGAGCAAAAAATTTAAAAAACTGGACAAAGATGTGTATTGGAAGACTTTTAAGAACAAAGTTGTTTATAAAAATTTTCAAAGAAATTATAAATTTTTCAAAAGAAAAAAAAAAAGAGGTCACCGAAAACATTTTATTTATAAAGATAAAAGAAGGAATAAAAGCACTTTTACAAAGAACCCCAATTCCATTATTTCAATTGAAAGAAATATACAAGTTGAATCAAGCTAAAAACGAAAAAAATTCGATAATAAGTAATCGAATGATCCAAGACTCGTCCATTGTAATTAGTTCTATGGATTGGACAAATTTTTCATTGAGAGAAAAAAAAATGAAAGATTTGACTGATAGAACAAACACCATACTAAAAAAAATTGAAAAAATTAGAAAAGACACGAAACAAGAGTTGCTAAATACAGAAATTAGTCCTAACAAAATAAGTTATGATGATAAAATATTTGAATCTCAGAAAAATATTTTAAAGATATTAAAAAAAAGAAATGTACGATTAATTCGTAAATCGCATCATTTTCTAAATTTTTTTGTTGAAAAATATCTATGTATATGTTTTCAACGTATGATTAATATGCCGAGGAATGGCCAACTTTTTATTGAATCAATAAAAAAAAAATTTACTAAATCCATTTTCAATAATGAATCAAATCAAGAAAGAATTGATAAAACAAATCAAAGTATAATTGACTTTATTTCAACTATCAAAAAGTCACTTTCCAATATTACTAATAAGAATGGAAAGATCTTTTTGGACTTATCATACTTGTCGCAAGCATATTTATTTTACAAATTATCACAAACACAAATTATTAATTTATCTAAGTTAAGACCTGTCTTTCAATATCACGGAACATCTCGTTTTCTTAAGAATGAAATAGAGGATTATTTTGTTGAAGTTGTTGGAGCACACGAAATATTACATTCCGACCTAAAACAAAATAATCTTGAAAATTCTGGAATGAGAAATCAATGGAAAAACTGGTTAAGGGGTCATTATAACTTGGATTTATATCCGATTAGATGGTCAAAATTACTCCCCCAAAAATGGCGAAATAGAGTTAAGCAAGATCGTAAAAATAAAGATTTTAACCAATGTTTTTCAGATGAAAAAAACCGATTAATTGCTTACAAAAAACAAAATCATTTTGAAATAGACGACTCATTACCGAATAAAAAAGATAAGAAAATAAAAAAATATATATATGATTGTTTATCATATAAATCTATTAATTATGAAGATAATAAAGATTCATATATTGTTGAATTACCAGTAGAAGTAAAAAATAATCAAGAAAGTTCTTATAAGTACAACACGGATAAATGTAAATTTATTGATATACTGACTGATATCCTTATCAATAATTATCTACGAGAAGATGATATTATAGATCTGGAAAAAACTATGGATAGAAAATATTTTGATTGGAGAATGCTGCATTTTTCTATTAAAAATAAGGTCGATATTCGATCCTGGATCCATATTGAGGCTGACACGAACAGTAAAAAAAATACTAAAACTGGGGTTAATCATTTTCAACTAATTAAAAAAATAAATAAGAAACATTTGTTTTATCTGACAATTAATCAAGATAAAAAAAGCAACCGATCCAACAAAAAAAAACAAACTTTTTTTGATTGGATGAGAATGAATGAAGAAATACTAAGTGGTTCCAGATCGAATTTGAAACGTGGGTGGGTCTTTCCAGAATTTTTGATACTTTATAATGCATATAAGATTAATCCATGGCTGATACCAATCAAATCACTTCTTTTTAATTTGAATGGAAATGAAAAAAAATTGAATGGAAATGAAATTTTTAGTAAAAAAAAAAAAACTCATTGAAAAGAAAAAAGGATCTCTTTTTCTATCAGCGAAGGAAAAAACTTTTGAATTAGAAAATGGAAATAAAGCAGAAAAGGAATCTGTGGCCAAAGAGGATCTTGACTCAGTTCACTCAAACCACAAAAAAAATCTTCAAGAAGATTCTGCGGTAGCAGATAGGAGAAAACGTATAAATCAAAACCAATACGCGAAAAAGATGAGCAAGGAGTTTGAGTTGTTACTAAAAAAATATTTTCGTGTTCAATGCAGATGGGATGGTTCGGCATACGTAAATAAAAAAATTTTCAATAACATCAAAATATGTTGTCTCCTGGTTAGACTGCTAGATCCCAAACAAATTTATATATCCTCTATTCAAAATGGCAACCTGAGTCTGGATATTCTGCTATCTTCGAAGGGCTTGATTCTTTCAGAATTAATTAGAACTGGAATACTTATTATAGAACCCATTCGTCTGTCTGTAAAAAATGATGGAAAATTTATTATGTCTCAAACCATAGGTATTTCATTAGTTCATAAGAATAAGTACCAATTTAATCAAAAATATCAAGAAAAAGGCTATCCTTATAAGAGGAGTTTTGCTGAATCCATTGCAATACCTCAAAAAATGACTGAAAATAGAACCAGCAATTATTATGATTTGCTTGTTCCGGAAAATATCTTATCCCCTAGAGGTCGTAGAGAGTTTAGAATTCTAATTTGTTTCAATTCTGGGAATAAAAATGATATCCAGAGAAATACAGCATTTTACAATGGAAATAAGGTGAAAACAGATGATCAAGTTTTAGATAAAACAAGCAAACATCTTGATAGATATCAAAATCAACTAAAAAAATTAAAGTTCTTTCTTTGGCCCAATTATCGATTAGAAGATTTAGCTTGTATGAATCGGTATTGGTTTGATACCAATAATAGCAGTCGTTTTAGTATGCTAAGGATCCATATGTATCCACAATTGCAAATTAGTTAATGCTACATTTTTCCTATATTGCCCGTACCTTATATGGTATATGAAGACAAAGAAATACACATATGGCACTCTCTTAGATTCTGATAGATGATATTAATTGAATTTAATGACGTATCTATTAGATTTAGAAATGAATCAAGAAAATATTCTTATTTCATTTTAAATTGAAAATTGCAGTCTAAATATTTTTTGTGCATGCAAAAATATACCAGACTTTTGTATACCTATCTGAAATTTTCAAAAAAGGGATTGCTAGATTTTATTAAAAAAAAAAAGAATAGAAATTCTTAATCAAAGTAAGATTATTGTGTATATCAAATTAAAACGAGTAACATTATTATTACTGATCAATAATAATTTATAAAAAAAAAGAAGGCTAAGGAGATTTAATTTTATGGTAAAAAATTCATTCAGCTCAGTTATTTCGCAAGAAGAAAAAAAAGAAAATGGAGGATCTGTTGAATTTCAAGTAGTCAGTTTCACCAATAAGATACGAAGACTTACTTCACATTTGGAATTGCACAAAAAAGACTATTTATCTCAAAGAGGTCTACGTAAAATTCTCGGAAAACGCCAACGATTACTTTCTTATTTATCAAAGAAAAATAAAATGCGTTATAAAGAATTAATTAATCAATTGGATATTCGGGAGTCAAAAACTCAGTAATTTAAAAAGTAATTTTTAATTATTTGATTTATTAGATCTTGCATTTTTATGAACTTATTTTAATTTTCAGCAATTCATGGAAAGATGAATCGAGGAAAAACTTATGAATGGACCGGCTACAAGAAAAGACCTCATGATAGTCAATATGGGACCTCACCACCCCTCAATGCACGGTGTTCTTCGACTCATCCTTACTTTGGATGGTGAAGATGTTATTGACTGTGAACCAATATTGGGTTATTTACACAGAGGGATGGAAAAAATTGCAGAAAACCGAACAATTATACAATATCTACCTTATGTAACACGTTGGGATTATTTAGCTACTATGTTTACAGAAGCAATAACCGTAAATGGTCCAGAACAGTTGGGAAATATTCAAGTCCCCAAAAGAGCTAGCTATATCAGAGTAATTATGTTGGAGTTGAGTCGTATAGCTTCTCATCTGTTATGGCTTGGCCCTTTTATGGCGGATATTGGCGCACAGACTCCCTTCTTCTATATTTTCAGAGAACGAGAATTAGTATATGATCTATTCGAAGCAGCCACCGGTATGAGAATGATGCATAATTTTTTTCGTATCGGGGGAGTCGCGGCTGATCTACCTCATGGATGGATAGATAAATGTTTGGATTTCTGCGATTATTTTTTGACAGCGGTTGCTGAATATCAAAAACTTATTACACAAAATCCTATTTTTTTAGAACGAGTTGAGGGAGTAGGTATTATTTCTGGAGAAGAGGTCATAAATTGGGGGTTATCAGGACCAATGCTACGAGCTTCCGGAATACCATGGGATCTTCGTAAAGTTGATCGTTATGAGTGTTATGACGAATTTGATTGGGAAGTTCAGTGGCAAAAAGAAGGCGATTCATTAGCTCGTTATTTAGTCAGACTTGCTGAGATGACGGAATCCGTAAAAATTATTCAACAAGCTTTGGAAGGAATTCCAGGGGGACCTTATGAAAATTTAGAAATACGATCTTTTGATCGAGCAAGGTCTCCGGAATGGAATGACTTTGACTATCGATTCATTAGTAAAAAACCTTCGCCAACTTTTGAATTGGCGAAACAAGAACTTTATGTGAGAGTCGAAGCCCCCAAAGGAGAATTGGGCATTTTTTTGATAGGGGATCAGGGTGGTTTTCCTTGGAGGTGGAAAATTCGCCCGCCGGGTTTTATCAATTTGCAAATTCTTCCTCAGTTAGTTAAAAGAATGAAATTGGCTGATATTATGACAATACTAGGTAGCATAGATATCATTATGGGAGAAGTTGATCGTTAAAATGATAATTGATACATCACAAGTCCAAGATATCAATTCTTTTTCGAGATTGGAATTCTTAAAAGAATTCTATGGAATTCTATGGGTACTTGTCCCTATTTTGACTACTGTATTGGGAATCACAATAGGCGTACTAGTAATTGTATGGTTAGAAAGAGAAATATCCGCAGGAATACAACAACGGATTGGACCTGAATATGCTGGTCCTTTGGGAGTTCTTCAAGCTTTAGCAGATGGTACAAAACTACTTTTTAAAGAAAATCTGCTTCCATCTAGAGGTGATACTCGCTTATTCAGTATGGGACCATCGATAGCAGTCATATCAATTTTACTAAGCTATTCAGTAATTCCTTTTGGTTATCGCCTTGTTTTAGCCGATCTACCTATCGGTGTTTTTTTATGGATTGCCATTTCAAGTGTTGCTCCCATCGGACTTCTTATGTCAGGATATGGATCCAATAATAAATATTCCTTCTTAGGTGGTCTACGAGCTGCTGCTCAATCAATTAGTTATGAAATACCATTAACTCTATGTGTATTATCAATATCTCTACGTGTGATTCGTTGAGACATAAACTTCTCCCACTTTTTTTCGAGAAAAGGGTTGAAATGCATTGAATAGATATCCTCATTTTTATATTTATTATTCGGATTAATGAACTAAATCAGATAGTTATATGAGTGAAAGAAAACAGCTTATATAAATAAAAATTAGCAGTCAAAATATTAAGTCTCATTTTCTATGTATAAGAGTTAAGCAGAAAAAAATATAGGCGCAAGAGAGCCCCAAGATTGGGTCACTAGTTATCCTGTCTTGAAGCGGACTCAAAAGATCAACCGGATTGAGTTTTCACTATTATTTTTATGTACTACCATATGTGTATTACCATAACACAGCCGATTGAGCAAAAATGAGTGGATGGTTAGAAACACCAAGATATACAAAGGATTAGTAATGGAGATTTTCAAAATTATCCAAAACCAAAAGAGAGAGAAGGACATTTTTGCAAAATGCATAATATAAAAAGAATACGAATTGGGGCTTTAAGTTTGTAGAAATGATCAGGCAGTACTCCCCACGATTCCGATCCAGAGTATACGCCTATCCACCCATTAAATAAATGACTATCGGAAACGAAATAATCCCTTATTGAGTAAGTACCCTTTTTCTCAGAAAGAAGAATAGGAACGAAAAAAAATGGAAAGAATCCAATTACAAAAAAAAAAAAAAAGAGATATTTTTTATTGTTTCTTATCTCCATTACTATATGCATTTCTTTCCTATCTCCCTATTCATAGAGATAGAATTCATGTCCGAATTCATGAACTAATGGAATAGCCAATTTTTTTTTCGTAATTGAAAACAATGGGTTATTGATATTTATAATAAATAGTATTTTAGTAAAGAATTAAGTTATTACTCAACAAAGAATTTTTTTTAAAGGATGAGATCAATTCAGAAGTAACCTTTTTCTTTATTATTATAACAGACAGAATTCTATTGGGTTAATTTGGGGACACACGATAGATTTTTATCTTATAGTATATTTTTATCTTATAGTATTCTACAAAAAAAACATAGCAAGACAAGATAAATAATCCCGATACGCTCCTTAGATTTATTTAAGGCCCTCAAGGAGCCGTATGAGGTGAAAATCTCATGTACGGTTCTGTAATAGCGATGAGAACAGTGATGTTATTACCGACTATAATTATCTAACAGTTCTAGTACCGTTGATATAGTTGAGGCTCAATCAAAATATGGTTTTTGGGGTTGGAATTTGTGGCGTCAACCTATAGGGTTTGTTATTTTTCTAATTTCTTCCTTAGCAGAATGCGAGAGATTACCTTTTGATTTACCAGAAGCAGAAGAAGAATTAGTAGCGGGTTATCAAACTGAGTATTCAGGTATAAAATTTGGTTTATTTTATGTTGCTTCCTATCTAAATCTATTAGTTTCTTCGTTATTTGTAACTGTTCTTTACTTGGGTGGTTGGGATATCTCTATTCCATACATATTAGGTTATGAACTATTTGAAATAAATAAAGTGTATGAAGTCTTTGGAATGACAATTAGTATCTTTATTACATTAGCGAAAACTTATTTGTTCTTGTTCATTTCTATAGCAACAAGATGGACTTTACCCCGACTAAGAATAGATCAACTATTAAATCTTGGATGGAAATTTCTTTTACCTATATCTCTCGGTAATCTATTATTAACAACATCTTTTCAACTCTTTTCATTGTAAAGGAATACCATATTCTATATTCACGACTTGCTCAAACAAGAGAAAGAAACAAACATAAAATTCTTTAGAGATATTATAATATGTTCCCTATGGTAACTGGGTTCATGAATTATGGTCAACAAACAGTACGAGCTGCAAGGTACATTGGTCAGGGTTTCATGATTACTTTATCCCATGCAAATCGTTTGCCTGTAACTATTCAATATCCTTACGAAAAATTAATAGCATCGGAGCGTTTCCGTGGTCGAATCCATTTTGAATTCGATAAATGCATTGCTTGTGAAGTATGTGTTCGTGTATGTCCTATAGATCTCCCCGTTGTTGATTGGAAATTGGAAACGGATATTCGAAAGAAACGATTGCTTAATTACAGTATTGATTTCGGGATCTGTATATTTTGTGGTAACTGCGTTGAATATTGTCCAACAAATTGTTTATCAATGACTGAAGAATATGAACTTTCTACTTATGATCGTCACGAATTGAATTATAATCAAATTTCTTTGGGTCGTTTACCAATGTCAGTAGTTGATGATTATACAATTAGAACAATTTTGAATTCGAATTCGCCTCAAATTGAAGTCTAAAATAAGTCAATCTGTTGATTAAAGAGTAATTTACAATTACTAAGGTTCTGTTTTGATCTAAAGACATGAGGTTTCTTTCGTTTTGTTTGTTTGGTCACTACCTACAAATCCAAACTATTGATTCATGAGAATTGTAGCTTAATTTAGATTGAAACTATATATTTCGAAATATATAGTTTCAATCTACTTTACTCTTTCAGATCAAGACTAAGATTAATAGAATAACTGTACCTACATTAATTCACACCCCTTAATATTTAATTAGGAATTGATTATACATTTTTTTTCCTGGTCAGATCAATAAGGTCATGAAAAACATTTAGATTTATTTATCTCTTTTTTTACTACATATAATGGATTTGCCTGGACCGATACATGATTTTCTTGTAGTCTTGTTGGGATCAGGTCTTATATTAGGAAGTATGGGAGTACTATTATTTAACAACTCCATTTATTCTGCTTTTTCGTTGGGACTGGTTCTTGTTTCTATATCCTTATTCTATATTCTAGCAAACGCCCAGTTTGTAGCTGCTGCGCAACTCCTTATTTACGTGGGAGCTATAAATGTTTTAATCATATTTGCTGTGATGTTCATGAAGGGTTCAGAATATTCCAAAGATTTTAATCTTTGGACCGTTGGGAATGGAGTTACTTTTCTGGTTTGTACAAGTATTTTTGTTTCACTAATGACTACTATTGTAGATACGTCATGGTATGGGATTATTTGGACTACAAGATCAAATCAGATTCTAGAGCAAGATTTAATAAGTAATAGTCAACAAATTGGAATTTATTTATCAACATATTTTTTTCTTCCATTTGAACTCATTTCGATCATTCTTTTAGCTGCTTTGATCGGCGCAATTTCCGTGGCTCGCCAGTAATAAATCTTTAGTTAGAAATAGCATAATTTAAACTTTGTTGTATGTTATCACACACATTCCCCTTCAATTCTATTTGAAGATTTTTTGGTCTAAACTCAAAATTCTTTTATTCGATCGATTACGAATATATTCTCTTGTTCTGTACTTTTTTTTTGTCAATTGAATTGAATCTATTACATTTTTGTTCATATTGAAATGAATCGGAATTGATAAGGAGTTGGTCAATCATGCTCGAACATGTACTTATTATAAGTGCCTATTTATTTTCTATCGGTATCTATGGATTGATCACAAGCCGAAATATGGTTAGGGCCCTTATGTGTCTTGAGCTTATACTGAATGCAGTTAATATGAATTTCGTAACATTTTCTGATTTTTTTGATAGTCGCCAATTAAAAGGGAATATTTTCTCAATTTTTGTTATAGCTATTGCAGCCGCTGAAGCAGCTATTGGCCCAGCTATTCTTTCGTCAATTTATCGTAACAGAAAATCCACTCGTATCAATCAATCGAATTTGTTGAATAAGTAATATTTATTTATGAGATAAATTATGATATTCATCAAGTAAAATTATATGTATCATACGTAATCCATGATAATGTTTGCGAAAACGTAAAAAATCAAAGTATCTTGGCCCTATCGCATGAGTTAATCTGAAAGTAGATTGATTATCAAAATTCTGATAAATTATTGACTCATCTGGTATCTAAATATATAATTCATTTACAAATTTACTCGATCGAAAATTTATAGTCTTAAAAAAAAATTATAGATCCAATGTCACATTCAGTAAAGATTTATGATACATGTATAGGGTGTACTCAATGTGTCCGAGCTTGCCCCACAGATGTATTAGAAATGATACCTTGGGGCGGATGTAAAGCTAAGCAAATAGCTTCGGCTCCACGAACGGAAGACTGTGTTGGTTGTAAGAGATGTGAATCTGCCTGTCCGACAGATTTTTTGAGTGTTCGCGTTTATTTATGGCATGAAACAACTCGAAGCATGGGTCTAGCTTATTGATACGTTCTCTAAAAGCCCCCTTGAATACATTTGATTTCTTTTTTACCGACAAAAACTCGTGCTCGAAAATAAATATACATATATATATTTTTTTTTATTTTATTTTCGAACATGGGTTTTTTTAGTCCAAGTGTATCTTGTTTTTACTACGAATTATTTTCCTTGGTTAACAACAGTTGTAGTTTTTCCAATATTTGCGGGTTTATTACTTTTCTTTTTCCCTCATAGAGGAAATAAAGTAATGAGATGGTATACTATATGTATCTGTGTACTCGAGCTGCTTCTAACAACCTATGCGTTTTGTTATCATTTCGAATTAGACGATCCATTAATCCAATTGATGGAGGATTATAAATGGATCCCTTTTTTGGATTTTTACTGGAGATTGGGAATCGATGGACTTTCCATAGGACCCATTTTACTGACGGGGTTTATCACCACTTTAGCTACTTTAGCGGCTTGGCCAGTTACTCGAGATTCCCGATTATTCCATTTTCTAATGTTAGCAATGTATAGTGGTCAAATAGGATCATTTTCTGCTCGAGACCTCTTACTCTTTTTTATCATGTGGGAGTTAGAATTAATTCCCGTTTATCTACTTCTATCGATGTGGGGCGGAAAGAAACGGTTGTATTCAGCTACAAAGTTTATTTTGTACACTGCGGGAGGTTCCATTTTTTTGTTAATGGGAGTTCTGGGTATCGGTTTATATGGTTCTAATGAACCAACTTTAAATTTTGAAACATCAGCTAATCAATCGTATCCTATAGCACTAGAAATACTATTCTATATCGGATTTCTTATTGCTTTTGCTGTCAAATCACCGATTATACCCTTACATACATGGTTACCAGATACCCACGGAGAGGCACATTACAGTACTTGTATGCTTCTAGCCGGAATCTTATTAAAAATGGGAGCATATGGATTGGTTCGGATCAATATGGAATTATTACCCCACGCCCATTCTATCTTTTCACCCTGGTTGATCATATTAGGCATAATTCAAATAATCTATGCAGCTTCAACATCTTCGGGTCAACGCAATTTAAAAAAAAGAATAGCTTATTCCTCCGTCTCTCATATGGGTTTCATAATTATAGGAATTGGTTCTATAAGCGATACGGGACTGAATGGAGCTATTTTACAAATAATCTCTCATGGATTTATTGGCGCTGCACTTTTTTTCTTGGCAGGAACAAGTTATGATAGAATACGTCTGGTTTATCTCGATGAAATGGGAGGACTGGCTATCCCAATTCCAAAAATATTTATGACTTTCAGTATCTTATCGATGGCTTCCCTTGCATTGCCTGGTATGAGCGGTTTTGTTGCAGAATTAATAGTCTTTTTTGGAATAATTACTAGCCAAAAATATCTTTTAATGGCAAAAATAGTAATTACTTTGGTAATGGCAATTGGAATTATATTAACTCCCATTTATTTATTATCTATGTTACGCCAGATGTTCTATGGATACAAGCTTTTTAATGCTAAAAATTCTTATTTTTTTGATTCGGGACCACGAGAGTTGTTTGTTGCGATCTCTATCCTTATACCTGTCATAGGTATTGGTATTTATCCAGATTTTGTTTTCTCACTATCAGTTGACAAGGTCGAAGCTATTTTATCTAATTATTTTGCTAGATAGTTTTCATAAAAAAATGAAACAGCAATACTATAATAATTTTTTTTAATCATTCGTTGCACAATAAAAAAAAGAAGTCTTTTTTCTTAAGTTAAATAAAAAAATGAATTGGACTTCCTCATACATTTGGCTTTTGTGAGAACCATTTGAATCAAGTAATGTAGTGATTCAAAGGGTTCTCGATGTCTTACACACAATTTTCTTATCTATACCCCTCCATGTTTGTGTTCGTCAGGCCCTTTCTTGAATGAATTCAATTAGATGTTAATGTAAATGAACCATAACTATGTAGCCCTATCCCTAATAGATTGACCCCAAAATAGCATATCCAAATTATAAGAAAACCCATAGAGGCCACAATTGCGGAATTTACACCTTCAAAATTTTTATTTGTTCGCGTATGTAAATAAATTGCAAATATCGTCCAAGTAATAAATGCCCAAGTTTCCTTTGGGTCCCAATTCCAATACGATCCCCATGTCTCATTAGCCCATACTGCCCCTGAAAGAATACCTATGCTTAAAAAGATAAACCCTAGACTAATAATACGATAACTCCAATGATCTAATTGTTGAATCAGTTGAGACTTATAATAATTCTTCGAAGAAAAAAAGGAAGTGTTTCTTACAAAATAGTTCCCTTCGTTGATGTATTGGATCTCATCAAAGGAAAATAACGCATTTAATAAATTATTGTTTTTACCAAAAATTCTTATAGCTTTTTGAAATGTAATCACTATAAGAGCTACTGAAAATAATGATCCACATAAAAGAGCTGCATAACCTAATACCATCATACTTACGTGCATCATTAACCAATGAGATTGGAGAGCGGGAACTAATAGTGGGGATTGATGCATTTCAGTTAAAAAACCTGAAGTAGCAAAACCTTGTGTAAAAATAGTACTTGGCGCGGTTATTGCGCTTACACTTAAATGGTTTTTATATTTTTTTAAATAAGCAAATAGATGAATAATGGATAAAGCCCATGAAAGAAATAGTAATGATTCATATAAATCACTTAATGGTAAATGCCTCAAATAAATCCAACGAGTAACTAATAATCCTGTTATACAGAAAAAAGTAACTATCATGCCCTTTTCTGACGAAACATAGAGTCCTACGGTTTCATTGATTAATAAGGTTATTAACTGAATTGTAATGACAATTGAAATGACCGAAAAAGATATATGAGTTAATATATGCTCGAAAGTTAAAAATATCATAAAAAAATAAATTTAAAGGTCCCGCAATTCAATTATTTGAATTAATATCTGGGACTTGAATTATTAATTCTATTATAGAACTTTTTTTTATAAAAAAAAAATGGCATGCCGCCACTCGGACTCGAACCGAGATGCTCTAGCACTGCTTCCTAAGAGCAGCGTGTCTACCGATTTCACCATAGCGGCTTTCTCGAAATCATAATAACCTATTATTATTCAATCGTCGAGATTGAAAAAAATAGAATGAATTTGCAATTAAATGGAATATTTTTTACAAAATATTTATCGTGGATAAAAAACTCTTTATCTTTAAATGATAATTTCATTAAAGGGAAAAAAATAGGAGATTTGAGCGTTTCCAATAAAAATCTTATCCGATTTCATTTATTTCAATAAGAATTTAAGGTGTCAATTTTCTTCATTTAATAATAGTTTTATTTTTTTAATAATAGTTTTATTTTATAGGATTTTGCAAACCAATTTCATTATGTATTCGGCGAGATATATTCTATATCTATAATAGTAATAATGATTTCGAGAAAAGAAATAAGGTAAGGGTTCATAGAATTCAAAAAGAAGGTTTTAACTTAATCAACTAATGTCATCGTTTCAATGTCTTATTAAATTTTTAATAAAGAGTTTCAGTTTACTATTTGCTCTTCTATATTTCGATATTATATATAATATCGAAAATAGATAATAAAATCAAAAATCAACAAAAACTTTTTGGTTTAGTGGGGCGATGGGGATTCATATTTTCCCCATCTCGAAAATGATAAAACAAAGATATGAAAAAGAAAGGTCAACCTTTTTTATTCTTTGAACAAAAAAGTACCATTTTCCATTTTTTAATTGAGTAAACAAACGATTTATTATTTTTTTTTACATAGCCTACAAAAAGGAAAAAGAATTTCATATTTATCCGCTCAAAACATTAGGAAAATTACACTAATTGCTTTGATAAAAAAAAATTTATATTTAATATATAAAAAATATATATATAAAATATAAAAATTATAAACGAACTTTTACTAGGCTGTTTTTTGAGTCAAACCAATTCAGATTATTCCAATCTTTCAGTATTTATTTGATTTGTCCCCCAAAAAACTTTGGGAATTACCCGTTGAAAGAGATTTTGCTAGCGAAAAAGCTTTCAACGCTGCCCGACGCCCTTTGCTTTTCCAAATATTTTTCCGAATCCGTTTTTTTGATATAGAAGTGCGCTTTTTTGGAACTGCCATTACAAAATTATAATTGATTATTCATTACTATAGTTGGATGTGAAAGACATCTATTGTTCAAAATGAATTGTTCTTTACTATTTATTATCCATTTATTATTGAAATTATAGTATACTCCTAATATAGCTATCGAAAATTCGAAATTATTAGATTAGAAACAAAGAAAAAACAATATATATAATGTTATTTTGTCAAAAAAAAATTGTTTAATGATTCGTAGAATTTAATACAAAGAAGTCTTATTTTACTGGATCAACTTGTAGACTGTCTTTTATGATTGATACCAAAATAAAATAGTGTTTTTGGTCTAATTATTCTTTCTTGCTCTAGAGCGGGGAATTTTTGTAATGCATACTAAATAATAAAGAAAATTTGCAGTTTCTATATTGTCAAAAAATTTTACTTAAAAGTAATGGGTGTGTTCATTAATAGTTTCAATGGATCATCTCATCTTATTTGAACAATTGTAACTTCGTGACTTGAAATATTTGAAGTATTTGGCAAAAAATTAAGAATAGAAAAATAAAATTCTATTTCCGTTTTGGATATTTAAATTTGTTATTAACTGATCCTTTTGAAAAGAGATAAGAGCTGGTGAATCAGAAAAATTAATTAGGAATTTAATATACTTTTTTATGGAATATACATATCAATATTCATGGATCATACCGTTCATCTCACTTCCAATTCCTATCTTAATAGGAGTGGGCCTTCTACTTTTTCCGACGGCAACCAAAAACCTTCGACGTATGTGGTCTTTTCCGAGTATTTTATTGTTAAGTATAGTTATGATTTTTGCAGTTTATCTGTCTATTGATCAAATAAATACTAGTTATATCTATCAATATGTATGGTCTTGGACTATCAATAATGATTTTTCTTTAGAGTTGGGCTACTTGATCGATCCACTTACTTGTATTATGGCAATATTAATCACGACTGTTGGAATTATGGTTCTTATTTATAGTGACAATTATATGTCTCATGATCAAGGATATTTGAGATTTTTTGCGTATATGAGTTTGTTCAATACGTCAATGTTGGGATTAGTTACTAGTTCGAATTTGATCCAAATTTATATTTTTTGGGAATTGGTTGGAATGTGTTCTTATCTATTAATAGGTTTTTGGTTCACATCGACCTACTGCGGCGAATGCTTGTCAAAAGGCATTTGTAACTAATCGCGTAGGGGATTTTGGTTTATTATTAGGAATTTTAGGTCTTTATTGGACAACGGGGAGTTTTGAATTTCGGGATTTATTTAAAATATTCAATAACTTGATTGATAATAATGAGGTTAATTTATTATTTGTTACTTTGTGCGCCGTCCTATTATTTGCAGGTGCAGTTGCTAAATCTGCTCAATTTCCTCTTCATGTATGGTTACCTGATGCTATGGAGGGTCCTACCCCCATTTCGGCTCTTATACATGCTGCTACCATGGTAGCAGCGGGAATTTTTCTTGTTGCTCGGCTTCTTCCGCTTTTTATAGTAATACCTTACATCATGAATCTAATAGCTTTGATAGGTATAATAACAGTACTATTTGGAGCTACTTTAGCTCTTGCTCAAAAAGATATTAAGAGAAGTTTAGCCTATTCTACAATGTCTCAATTGGGCTATATGATGTTAGCTTTGGGTATGGGGTCTTATCAGGCTGCTTTATTTCATTTGATTACTCATGCTTATTCAAAAGCGTTGTTGTTTTTAGGATCGGGGTCCATTATTCACTCAATGGAATCGGTTGTTGGATATTCTCCAGATAAAAGTCAGAATATGGTTCTTATGGGTGGTTTAACAAAGCATGTGCCAATTACAAAAAATGCTTTTTTATTAGGTACCCTTTCTCTTTGTGGTATTCCACCCCTTGCCTGCTTTTGGTCCAAAGATGAAATTCTTAATGATAGTTGGTTGTATTCACCGATTTTCGCAATAATCGCCTGTTCCACAGCAGGATTAACAGCATTTTATATGTTTCGCATCTACTTACTTACTTTTGATGGACATTTAAACCTTTATTGTAAAAACTATAATGGAAAAACAAATAACTCCCTTTATTCAATATCATTATGGGGTAAAGAAGGATCAAAAATCAGTAAAAAAAACTTT
>NW_026124616.1:7500-12500 GCF_025177605.1 Cucumis melo | reverse complement strand
GATCCAATAGTGTTCCCTTAGATAGGAACAGATTTGATAAATACTGATAACTCTCGGATGGAGTATTAGAACGGAAAAATCCATTAGATAATGAACTATTGGTTCTAAGCCATCTCTGGCGATGAATCAACAATCCGAAGTACTTTTCTTGCGTATTCTTGATAAACAAGGGTTTATGTAGAGATATAGACCAATATATTGGGGAAGGAAGCAGCCACTTTGACATCTCTTCATCTCCAAAGAATTCTCGATGTGAAAACACAGAGACAAAAGGATGATCTTTGAATAGGAAAAAGAGTGGATCTGCAGGATCCCAAATGAATTGGCTTATTCGAAAAAAGCCTTGTTCTTTGGAAGATCTATCTCGTGTCTGGTACTGCACGGTTCCACTCTGCAAGAACTCCAAATCATTCTCTTGAAGCTCATCCTCTTTATCATAAATGATCCGCTTGCCCCGAAATGACCTAGCCCAATAGGGAAATCCCAATTCATTGAGCCTTTTGATACAATCAAATAGAAAGCCCCAAGGGCGCCATATTCTAGGAGCCCAAACTATGTAATTGAAGAAATCCTCCTCTATCTCTATCTGTTGCGGGTCGAGGACTCCTTCCCCTTCTTCAAACTCCGATTCGTATTGTTGATAGAGAAATCTCTGATCAACGATAGAACAAGATCCATTTTGTATCATATCTAAGGGATTCCTGGGTTCGGGCCGAAGAAGCAATGTCACTCGATCATTATCAAATCGACTGCAATCTTTTTCTGTCCGTGAGGATCCCAACAGAGCGCCTTCTACTTCTAATAGGCCATGAACTAGATCAGAATCATTCTCAACGAGTCCATAGATCCCATTTTTTTCATCGGGTCCGGGTAGAGACCAAAGGTCTTGAACGACCAATCCGGCAGAACAAATCAAAACATAAAGAAGTATCATTAATTTCTTCATGCTCGTTTGAAGTTCGATAGTACCAGTTGTACAAATAAGAACCCCCTTCGTTACATGATTTCTTCTTCATATAGATAGATATAGGATCTATGGAGCAATTACTTAGAAGTACATTTTGTGCAACAGCCCTTCCTATCTGATAGAAAAGGATCGCATGATCCTGAAACGATCTTACCTGGGATAGCAAATCCCAAGTTTGTCTATGAAGAGCAGATTGAATTATATTAGTGTCTATAATTGATTTCTTCTGCGTAATACTAATCGATAGGGCCTCATTGGTAAGTGCTACAAGATCTCGTACATTGGAACCCATGGTTATGGAACCGAATCCATTAGTATGGAACATTTTCTTTTCCAAGCGAAATCCCCTAGTATATGAAAGAGTGAAAAAGTGCTTTCGTTGTTGTGGAATAAGAAGCCTTCGTATTTTAATGCATGTATTCAATTTATTCGGAGCTATTAGAGCGGGATCCACTTTTTGGGGAATATGGGTCGAAGCAATAACAAGAATATTTGTAGTGGAACATCTTTCAAAATCCCTGGAGAGATAGTTCACTAATAGACCAAGGGATAAGTAATTCGACTCAGTCACATACAGATTATGAATGTTTGGAATCCATATTATGCAAGGAGACATTGCTTTTGCTAATTCGAATTGAAGGGTGATATAAAATCGGTCTATTTCCAGCATCATATCCTTAGTTAGCGCATTCATCATAGTTAGAAGCTCCAGCTCCGTATCAAGGTCACGGTCGATATCGTCACTATCATCAATATCGCCACTATCATCAATATCGTCACTATCATCAATATCGTCACTATCATCAATAAGAAAACCCTTAGGCTTCTTATCCAGCAACTTGTTCAGAAATACTGTAACGAAAGGAAGATAGGAGTTTGTCGCTAGGTATTTGACCAAATAGGATCGTCCAGTTCCTATAGAACCTATCACTAAAATACCCCTAGAGGGGGGGAGGGCTAATAAGCGGAGCGAAAAGGGTTTTCCATGAGATGGGAAATGAAAACTATTAGCCCCACACGAGGTTTGTGAATAAGTGATTGTCTGATAATGAGCAAGGAATGTCCGTCTTTCTGCTAAACAGGATGTATTGAACTCATAATTCATTAGATACTTTTTATGAATGTCAACTAAGTATCGTAAGTAAATTACTCCCGGTTGTTCAATCATTTGATAACCAGAGTCATTCTTTGATAAATGATCACTATGAGTCAGACTCAATAGAATTTGATCAATCCTTTTTTCTGTCGTTAAGGTGGAGAACTGAATCAAGAATTCTCTTTCTTTATCATCAATCGAATCACTGTTCGAGACCCAGGATTGGATTTTCTCATCAATCCAATCACCGTTCACATTTTTTCTTATCAATGAATATATCTCTTTACTTGTATGACTTAGATGTCTCGTATTTCTCGAAAAAGCGATTCGATTGATGGGATTTGGTATGATACTTATGAGATCGATGAGATTGATATTCCAATCTTTCTTCTTCGAACGTATTGATTTGACCCCATAAGCGGGACCGCCACCCCATAGCATGTTGCCACCAGAAGCAGAACCCCATATTTCTTCTAGAGAATCTCCTAATTGTTCCAGAGCAACTAGAAAGAGATTCTTTAACCAGAAAGAATTCCTGGGATACCTATCCAGAAGTTTTCGCAACTCAATCATGTATGATGGAATCATCAAAGATTTGACCTTTTCGAACTCTGTCTGTAACTCACTATAGGCTCGAGAAACAAAGAGAAGATGTGTACGAACGAGATATACAGCAATAAGAAGAAGGAAAAGGATTGAATAGAGGAACTCCCGAACATTTGGCCATCTCAGATGTGTCGATATCGATGGTGACTCATTATTTCGATGAATCATTTCTTCGGACAGAAGAAGATTAGGTAAACACTTACTCGAAATCTCACTTATCAGATTCCATTGTAGAAGACACAATTTTCTCTGAAGAATTCGCCATGATATTATGCATGGATCATATATATCATGAAAAATGTATACAAATTTTTGGATGCTACTTAGTATCGGCAATAGGTCTGAAAAAGTATCTAAAAATAGCAAATTTAGATATTTGTACCCTGTCGAAGTAAGGAACCATGGCATATATGTTTGGAATAGATTCCATTTTGAGAGAGTTGAAAAAGCACTATCTCGTTGAAAGGTTCTATACATCTGCCCTTTCTCAAGGCATTTCTTTAGACAAAGACTCCGTTTTTTCCTCTTTTCGGATGGTAAATATTTCTCAGAACATGGAGTGTGAATCAAACCCATGTTTGAATTGAAATTGAGATACTGATGCAAGTTCTTCCCCTCTGAATCAGATAGATTCATATCTGAAAGAGGTTGACAATAAGTTCTTTCAAAATTGACTATTTGTCCCTCTGTTAGAGGTGTTCCAGAAATGTCTGCGATCGAGTAAATAGCTCGACGAACGAATGGATCGGATCGAATTGGAAAATGGAAAGATTTGTACAAGTTATACCTTTCGTCACCACTTTGTGGAAAATCGTTAGGTATGAATATGTTAGATACCTGTGACTCGATTGGTGAAATAGTATCTCTCTCCAAAAAAGCATGTTTTTTTTTTACCGCCGCACAAAGAAAATATTTTGTTGCGAATGAACAAGATATTGAGGAATTGTCCATACGTAAAATCATAATTATTGATACGGGCCTTTTCCACATAATCCACATAAAAAGGGAATCTTTTGTTACAATAGAAGCAGAAGTGATGTGGATTATTCAAGAATCGAAGTCGAGTTGCTTTATAAAAAGAAGATATCAATGAACTTCTATGAAATGGTTTCACGGGATTTAGCCAATTGTCTTGATCGTGGGATATCATTGAGAAATAGGAATCCGTGTTATCAAAGGATTTCCTGCGATTATTTCTAGTATGGAATGAGTCAATCATCCACTTTGGTATCTTATTGAACAAAAATGGTGATATTGTTCCTCCATTGATCAAGAATTTCGATTTTTGGGAAGTATAATGATCATCCAATAAGAAGGGTTTCAATTTTTTCAAATGAACGATTTGAAGACCTATTGATTCTAACAACTGATTGCAGAGTTGATCATTCGGACCTTTCAATTCATAGATGTGGATCTCGGACCTATGAAGGGGGATATTCCCGAAACTCACAAAGAAAAAAGGAAGTGAGTTAGACAAAAAGAGAAGAAACTTGGACAAAAAAAACAAGTAACTTGGACAAAAAGAAACGAAGTGACTTAGACAAATCTTTTTTATCGATAACCTCAGACCAATCAATCGAATATTGATTAATACGTAATCGATCGAACACTACTTGAAAATGAAAATGGCTCTTCTGCTCAGAAATGAAATGTTCCTGGAAATTCTTGCTCCCATTGGACCATTTGTATCTATATGCATTAGGATCCCGATTCATGGATCTCTCGGTTCGAGAAATCAAAATAAGAGGATCGAACCATTTCTTCTGACCCTTTTTGAAATTTGATAAATGTTGGTTGATCGTATATTTCATTATAGTTCTATGATTCAGAGTATCATTTCCTATTTGATCCCTTTGAATTCCATATTCCAAGTCGCGATCGGATCTATTCATTAAAAAGAATCGATTCAATACATTTCTTATGTACCCATAATATTGGATTTGAATCAGATTTCGGATCAATCTATATTGATTGACTGCCTCCATTATGTTGTTGCTAGCAAATACCACTATTTTTTGTTTTGGATCTTCCAAATCATTCCCGGGGGAGGTCCGGACCCATTTTTTTCTGATCCTTCGATAAAAAGATTCATTCTCTTCATAAAAAATAGGAGGTAGAACCAATAAATATTTCTTTTTCGATTCATCCCTGGAGTTGAATACCTCATTCAAGAATTGTTTTTGATCCAATCCGTAGGAATCAATAGAAAAGGCAAATCCCTTATGATACACCAGATCCGGCTCGGTTATTGATAGAGTGAATAGATCTGCCATTTCTTGAAATCTCTCTTCTGATTCAAAATCGTGGTGTAACGTGTATCCCCTCCTGTTC
>NW_026124616.1:0-2500 GCF_025177605.1 Cucumis melo | reverse complement strand
GAGATTCAAAAAAAGAATTGATCTTATTCAAGTGATAATCTTTATGGGATTCCCAAAGTTATTAATAGAAGGTGGGTCTCGAAAAATCGAAGAATTACAGATGAATGTACAAAAAGAATTAAATTCTGGGAACCGAAAACTTAACATTGCTATTACAAGAATAGGAAACCCTTATGGACACCCTAATATTCTCGCAGAATTTATAGCCGGACAATTAAAGAATAGAGTTTCATTTCGCAAAGCAATTGAAAAAAGCTATTGAATTAACTGAACAGGCGGGTACAAAGGGAATTCAAGTACAAATTGCCGGACGTATAGACGGAAAAGAAATTGCACGTGTCGAATGGATCAGAGAAGGACGGGTTCCTCTACAAACCATTCGAGCTAAAATTGATTATTGTTGCTATCCAGTTCGAACTATCTATGGGGTATTAGGCATCAAAATTTGGATATTTGTAGACGAGCAATAATAAGCCCTTACTCAACTTGTGTTTAAGTTTTTATTCAATGATCGACCAAGAAATGACAAATCAGTCTTTTTCGTTTAAATAAAAAATGAGCAATTCTATAAGGTTAAATAAAAATGAAATTAATCATTTGAGATAATTGCTATGCCTTAGTGTGCGACTCGTCAGTTTTTTTTTATGTTCGGATTAAAACCAAAAAATAAAGAAGGATAAGCCCATACATAATCTGAACTAATAATTATAAAACTAATAACCAACTCATCGCTTCGCATTATCTGGATCTAAAAAACCAACCAGTCAAGATATGTTATATTGGTCATATCATTGTAGCAACTGAAATCTTTTTTGCATAAAAAAAATCCGATTATGAGTTGTCAAGCAATAAAAGTATGCGGATAAATGGAAGGGGTGAAAGAAAGAGAGAAAAAGAATATGAATGATATATCATTCCAATACGTAATATGTAAGGTCTATGGGTCATCTCATAAAAGGTAGTGTAATAAAGCATTAAGACTGATGAATTCATAATTAGATGAATCTGTTCATAGAACAAAAAAGCCAAGAGCCCCGAGACAATAAAGACTGAGAAGATTGACTCAAAAACAAATTTTATTACGGGGCTCCATTGTATAATTAAGACCTAACCATTAATCGAGAGGCGATGGGAACGAGGGGAACCCGTGAATACATAATATTCTATTGAAAAACGAATCCTAATAATTCATTGGGTAGGATGGCGGAAGGAAACCCAAGACCAATCCATTTATTATGAGAGGTAGGTTCATGGGCTAACTAACCCGAGAACCAAAACATATATAAAAAGAGTAAATATTCGCCCGCGAACGTTTCCATTTTTATTATATTTCTAAATTAGGGTCGATCAAATATAATAATAGATAAAAAAAGGCAAAACAAAATAAAGATTTGTTATAACCTTAATAATAAAAGAAAAAAATAACAAAAACGAGATTATATTATCTATAATTTTTTAGAAAACTATAATAAAAAAACTTATTCTATTATTCTAGAATCTATAAACAGTTTAAGTTTTCTATCAAAAGAAAAGAAGATATACAAAATTTCGAATAGATTGATTAAATGAAATATCAAAAATCCCATAATTGAATCTATTATTCAGAAAATATCAGTAAATACATGTATATTTTTTTGAATCGTTTCATTCGCGAGGAGCTGGATGAGAAGAAACTCTCATGTCCGGTTCTGTAGTAGAGATGGAATTTAGAAATAACCATCAACTATAACCCCAAAAGAACCAGATTCCGTAAACACCATAGAGGAAGAATGAAAGGAATATCTTATCGAGGCAATAGTATTTGCTTCGGGAGATACGCTATTCAGGCACTTGAACCCGCTTGGATCACATCGAGACAAATCGAAGCCGGACGAAGGGCAATGACACGAAATGCACGACGCGGTGGAAAAATATGGGTACGTATATTTCCGGACAAACCCGTTACACTAAGACCCACAGAAACACGTATGGGTTCAGGGAAAGGATCCCCCGAATATTGGGTAGCTGTTGTTAAACCAGGTAGAATACTTTATGAAATGAGTGGAGTAGCCGAAAATATAGCCAGAAAAGCTATTTCAATAGCGGCATCCAAAATGCCTATACGAACCCAATTCATTACTTCGGGATAGAAATGTAGAATCAAAGGAAAGCGATCTTTGTTTAAGATGAAAAAAAAAACAATTGCAGATTTATTTTTTTTTTTTTTTGAAAAAACAATATTTCTTTTTTTTTTTTTTTACTTCGCCCTTTGCATTGAAAGAAAAGATTCCAAAATAATATGATTCAACCTCAAACCCTTTTGAATGTAGCAGATAACAGCGGAGCCCGAGAATTGATGTGTATTCGAATCATAGGGGGCTAGTAATCGACGATATGCTCATATTGGTGACGTTATTGTTGCTGTAATCAAGAAAGCCGTCCCAAATACACCTCTAGAAAGATCAGAAGTGATCAGAGCTGTAATTGTACGTACTTGTAAAGAACTCAAACGAGAAAATGG
>NW_026124615.1:20000-22500 GCF_025177605.1 Cucumis melo | reverse complement strand
CTCGTATCTTCACGAACAAGCCCGCTTGGAGTGCACGCCCACACCGAGGTGCAAGCATTGTCCGCGCAAGCCCATCCGAGCATCAACTCGACACCCGCTCTCACTCCCCGCCCAACGGTCGGATGTGGCACTCCGACGAAACCAGTCCACCGAGCACAAAGCAATCGCAAGACATCTCGTATCTTCACGAACAAGCCCGCTTGGAGTGCACGCCCACACCGAGGTGCAAGCATTGTCCGCGCAAGCCCATTCGAGCATCAACTCGACACCCGCTCTCACTCCCTACCCGACGGACAAGCCCATCGTTATGGCCAAACCCCTCCACCAAGCACGAAGCAATTGCAAGACAAGCCCACTTGGAGTGCACGCCCACACCGAGGTGCAAGCATTGTCCAAGCAAAACCCATCCAAGAATGTCAATTTGACATCCCGCTCTCACTCCTTGCCCGACGTAGGGGCCCGGCATTCCATCGATTTTAACCAAACCCTTCCACCAAGCAAGAAGCAATCGCAAGACATCTCGTATCTTCATGAACAAACCCGCTTGGAGTGCACGCCGACACCGAGGTGCAAGCATTGTCCGCGCAAGCCCATCCGAGCATCAACTCGACACCCGCTCTCACTCCCCGCCCAACGGTCGGACGTGGCACTCCGATAAAACCCGTCCACCGAGCACAAAGCAATCGCAAGACATCTCATATCTTCACGAACAAGCCCGCTTGGAGTGCACGCCCACACCGAGGTGCAAGCATTGTCCGCGCAAGCCCATCCGAGCGTCAACTCGACACCCGCTCTCACTCCCTGCCCGACGGACAAGCCCATCGTTATGGCCAAACCCCTCCGCCAAGCACGAAACAATCGCCAAGACAAGCACACTTGGAGTGCACGCCCACACCGAGGTGCAAGCATTGTCCAAGCACGCCCATCCCGCTCTCACTCCTTGCCCGACGGTCGGATGTGGCACTCCGGCCGAACCCTTCGTCCACCAAGCACAAAGCAATCGCAAGTTATCTCGTCTCCTCACGAACAAGCCCGCTTGGAGTGCACGCCCACACCGAGGTGCAAGCATTGTCCGCGCAAGCCCATCCGAGCATCAACTCGACACCCACTCTCACTCGCCGCCGGCGGCCGGAGGTGGCACTCCGCCGGCGCCGACCCCCCAAGCATATGTGCCCATGATGGGCGCAATGTGCTTGAAGGGTCGGCGCCGCGGCATAGGGGTACCCCCGCGCCCCGCCCATGCAGGCAGGTCGCCCCCCTATATAGTACATTCTGGCTTTTTTGGGTCTGGCAGGCTTGCATATGAAAAAGCCGAAATGTCACACCATGCCATAAATCTTGATTGTGTTATTATTATGACCGGGACTTGATTGTATTATGTTTTAGACATTCAAATGAGTGTGGAAAACAAGTTTCATAATTTTTGAACCAACCAATAATATTTTATGAATTTTTATTGTTAAAAAATTAAAAATAATTTAAAAATAGTAAAACGTTTCCAAAAATACTAATTTTTGGAGGACATCCTTTGTTTACATTTTTTAGATCCCAGAAAAAATTTCATAACAATCCAAGCACTAGAACATAGGTTTGACATCACATTTGTGTGTTGAGTGGGCATTGCGGCACCCTGCGCGCGCGGCACCCTGCGCGCACGCCCCACGCAGACGCATGGCCATGCGGCGCGCGCGCCCATGGCCGTGCCGCATTCGTGCGCATGGGGGCGCGCATGCTGCATGCTCGGTGGGCATGTGGGCATGCACGGTGGGGGCACGGGTTTGTTCCAACAACCTCCATAGAGTTTTTTCCATGAATTCTAGACGTGGGTGGTCACGCCCAACGCAGACGCATGCTGCGCGCGGCTTGCGCGCACGTCCCACGTAGACGCCTGGGCATGCGGCGCGCGGACACACACCCGCAGACGCATGCCGCGCTTAGCACTCTGCGCGCACGCCCCACACACGCCCGAAGGGCATGGCGCATGGTGGGCACCCTAGGCGTTCGTGTGCAAGCCTCGGCCATGGGCATGCGGCGCGCGCCCCACACACGCCCCACTGCAGTCGCCTGGGCTTGCGGCGCACGCCCCACACACGCCCGTAGACGCATGGCGCGCGCGGCCCCCTGCGCGCACGCCCCCCGCAGACGCACGGGCATGCAGCGCGCGACTCACACAAACCCACTAACGCACGGCGCGCGCGCCCATGGCCGTGCTTTGTACTCGAAGGCCTCGGCCTTGGTCCTTGACTTGCACACGAGCACACTATCTTATTCTTGGGCATTCAAAGATGATTTGCTTCAACTTTTTTTCTAGTCCAAAGCCAACCCCTCACTAACACTTATGTTTTTCGTCCTTTTACATAAGATATGACCTCCATGGCAATTGGAAGAAATAAATGAGTTGTGTGTGGGTAGGGTCGAGATGAATCTCGGTGGATCTTGGCAACAAGGCTCATCTGCCACTTACAAGCCAAGCACGCACGCCCCTTAGACGGATCCCCAC
>NW_026124614.1:20000-31604 GCF_025177605.1 Cucumis melo | reverse complement strand
CTACTGTTGCTTTAGCTTTACTCACATCAGTAGCATATTTTTATGCGGGTCTTAGCAAAAAAGGATTAAGTTATTTCGGTAAATACATTCAACCAACTCCAATCCTTTTACCCATTAACATCTTAGAAGATTTCACAAAACCCTTATCACTTAGTTTTCGACTTTTCGGAAATATATTAGCTGATGAATTAGTAGTTGTTGTTCTTGTTTCTTTAGTACCTTTAGTAGTTCCTATACCTGTTATGTTCCTTGGATTATTTACAAGTGGTATTCAAGCTCTTATTTTTGCAACTTTAGCTGCAGCTTATATAGGCGAATCCATGGAGGGTCATCATTGATTAGTTTTCTAAATACTCTTTTTTTTAGCTTAGACCAAGGCAATGTATACATGGCTCAAGATAATCTACTTAGGGAACATAAATATACAAATAATCAAAAAATAAGGAAGGTATATACTATCTAGGGAGTAAGACTAGAAAGATTACGATATTCGGGAATTAAAAAAAAAGGAAAGAGATCTAAAAGATCTTTTTCCTCTCAACGATTGAACAAAAAAAAATTACATGAACTTAGATTAATAAAATATTGATATTTCTATGCAAGGATTTGGACTAATGAATTCGTTCATTTAGATTGATTGTCTCCATGTGGGATAATTCTAAAAAGAAAGGGTTTCCAAAAAACGAGAAAAAAGGATTGGGTAGGGTAGAGTAGAGGAGAGTGGAGTCAACTAGATGTATTGAATCGAATTGCTATAAGACAACCCTTGTGGATATTTCGAAGAATGATTCTCAAATTCGATGGAATCCAAGATATGAATAATTGGTTTACGTTAGGTAAGAAACACATGTATATGTTATATTAGATATTAACTAGTTATATAGGAACTAAAGATATATCTAATCCGCCCTACTACTGTGAATTTAGATAGGGCTTACAATGGAAGTCCTTCTGTTTCGGCTGTAATGTAATTTTGAATTCAATATTGAATGAATAGAGAGATTAAATCAAGAAAAACAATGAAGAATTCAAAGAATGCTTTAAAAGAAATGGAAGAACAAAAGTCGTATGGATTCACAAAAACTACGTGGATGGATAGGAACTAAAAAAGAGAGATTGAAGTAGTTTGGACGATTCAATAATATTATTACTTCAATTCGTAATTTTTAGTTGGATAAATCTTAGTGATGGAATAATAAGTTATAATTCATTGGTTGATTGTATCATTAACCATTTCTTTCTTTTGGTGTGAGGAACTTATCATGAATCCACTGATTTCTGCCGCTTCCGTTATTGCTGCTGGGTTGGCCGTCGGGCTTGCTTCTATTGGACCTGGGATTGGTCAAGGTACTGCTGCGGGCCAAGCTGTAGAAGGGATCGCGAGACAACCCGAGGCGGAGGGAAAAATCCGAGGTACTTTATTGCTTAGTCTGGCTTTTATGGAAGCTTTAACAATTTATGGACTAGTTGTAGCATTAGCACTTTTATTTGCGAATCCTTTTGTTTAATCCTAAAAAAATTACGTATTTTTTTTCGTATTTTATTTACTTGGACTTGCTGCTCTTGCTTTTTCGAATTATACGAAGCTTTCACTCCTACAATTACTTATTCGTTGGGACAATAACCTATGGGAAGGATTGATTTGAGGATGAGGCATTAGCATACTGACTCGCCTTCTTCCTTCCCTTTCTTAGTCCAATCTCGAATGGAACTTTTTTTTTAGGATTCTTACAACATATTTTTTACTCTATTTCGAATAGAAATAGGAAATTAATAAAATAAAAAAAAATAGAAAGAAATAGATAATTAGTTTTATCTATAAAAGGAGATCATATGAAAAATGTAACCGATTCTTTCATTTCTTTGGGTTACTGGCCATCCGCCGAGAGTTTCGGATTTAATACCGATATTTTAAGCAACAAATCCAATAAATCTAAGCGTAGTGCTTGGTGTATTGATTTTTTTTGGAAAGGGAGTGTGTGCGAGTTGTTTATTTCAAGAATAAGTTGGATACAACCAACTGTACTTTTCTAGTTATAACTACGAAAAGGTGCATGATCCCGCGAATTACTTCTGACAAAATGAAGAAATCATATTGAAGAACCATAGCATTTCGTGATTCATTGGTAAATCAACTTTGATTCTCTATCAACCAATAATGTGGGACTATTAACATGGTTAAAACGTTTGAAGTCCAGACGTAGCATGGTACTCTTTCTACTACTATGTTAATACATAGTTAATACATAAATCGTTTCAAATAGTTGGGCTTTTTTTTCGATATAGAACACTCATGTCGATAAAATGATTTGAACCCCCCCCTTTTTTATTATTTTCTATTTTAATAGAATATTAGAATTTTTTTGTAAAAAAACTAAAAAAATGAGGATTTCACCCTCATTTTTTCTTTTTTATCCAATGCTGAATCGATGACCTATGTTATGTATAAAGTAAGAAAATTTTTTTGGATTTCAAGAAAAAAAAAGAAACAACTTTGCTGACAATTGTTTGTTTGGTCAGAAGAGTCCTCCGAATATTCGGGTCTTGGATTAATGATCCATATTTTTTTCTTTTTCTTTGTGGAATATGAATAGAGAAAAGAGGATAGGCTCATTACATTCAAAAAGATATATGGGAATTTCTCAGAAATAATTGCAATAATTGAGCGTGAGAGCCAAATGAATCGAAAGATTCATGTTTGGTTCGGGAAGGGATCGTCGAAGTTTTGAAATGAATGGAAAGACAATCTACTTTCATTAAGTGATTTATTAGATAATCGAAAACAGAGGATCTTGAAAACAATTCAAAATTCAGAAGAACTACGTGAGGGGGCCATTGAACAGCTGGAAAAAGCCCGGGCTCGCTTACGAAAAGTTGAAATGGAAGCCGATCAGTTTCGAGTGAATGGATATTCTGAGATAGAACGAGAAAAATTGAATTTGATTAATTCAACTTCTAAAAGTTTGGAACAATTAGAAAATTATAAAAATGAAACTATTCGTTTTGAACAACAAAAAGCGATTAATCAAGTACGACAACAGGTTTTCCAACAAGCCTTACAAGGAGCTCTAGGAACTCTGAATAGTTGTTTGGACAACGAGTTACATTTACGTACCATCAGTGCTAATATTGGCATGTTTGGGACGATGAAAGAAATAACTAACTGATTAGTCCTTCTACTGTAGGCATTATTTTTTTTTCTTAAAAAAAAATAATTACGAAATACTCATGGTAACCATTCAAGCAGATGAAATTAGTAATATTATTCGTGAACGTATTGAGCAATATAATAGAGAAGTAAAAATTGTAAATACCGGTACTGTACTTCAAGTAGGCGACGGCATTGCTCGTATTTATGGTCTTGATGAAGTAATGGCAGGTGAATTAGTAGAATTTGAAGAGGGTACTATAGGCATAGCTCTAAATTTAGAATCAAATAATGTTGGTGTTGTATTAATGGGTGATGGTTTGCTGATACAGGAGGGAAGTTCTGTAAAAGCAACGGGAAGAATTGCTCAGATACCAGTAAGCGAGGCTTATTTAGGTCGTGTTATAAATGCCCTGGCTAAACCTATTGATGGCCGAGGTGAAATTTCATCTTCTGACTCTCGGTTAATTGAATCCCCCGCTCCTGGTATTATTTCGAGACGTTCCGTATACGAGCCTCTTCAAACAGGACTTATTGCTATTGATTCAATGATTCCTATCGGACGTGGTCAGCGAGAATTAATTATTGGGGACAGGCAGACCGGTAAAACTGCAGTAGCCACGGATACGATTCTCAATCAACAAGGGCAAAATGTAATATGTGTTTATGTAGCTATTGGTCAAAAAGCATCTTCTGTGGCTCAAGTAGTGACTACTTTACAGGAAAGGGGCGCAATGGAATACACTATTATAGTAGCCGAAACGGCAGATTCTCCGGCTACATTACAATACCTTGCCCCTTATACAGGAGCAGCTTTGGCTGAATATTTTATGTACAGAAAACAACACACTTCAATCATTTATGATGATCCCTCCAAACAAGCACAAGCTTATCGACAAATGTCTCTTCTTTTACGAAGACCGCCGGGCCGCGAAGCTTATCCGGGAGATGTTTTTTATTTGCATTCACGCCTTTTGGAAAGAGCCGCTAATTAAGTTCTGCTTTAGGTGAAGGAAGTATGACTGCTTTACCAATAGTTGAGACCCAATCGGGAGATGTTTCAGCTTATATTCCTACTAATGTAATTTCCATTACCGATGGACAAATATTCTTATCTGCCGATCTATTCAATGCTGGAATCAGACCTGCTATTAATGTGGGTATTTCCGTCTCCAGAGTAGGATCTGCAGCTCAAATTAAAGCCATGAAACAAGTAGCCGGCAAATTAAAATTGGAATTGGCTCAATTTGCCGAATTAGAAGCCTTTGCGCAATTCGCTTCTGATCTCGATAAAGCTACTCAGAATCAATTGGCAAGAGGTCAACGATTACGTGAGTTGCTCAAACAATCCCAATCAGCACCTCTCACGGTAGACGAACAGATAATGACTGTTTATACCGGAACTAATGGTTATCTTGATTCATTAGAAATTGGACAAGTAAGGAAATTTCTTCTTGAGTTACGTACTTACGTAAAAACGAATAAACCTCAGTTTCAAGAAATAATCTCTTCTACGAAGACATTGACCACTGAAGCGGAAGCCCTTTTGAAAGAAGCTATTCAGGAACAGATGGAACGTTTTCTACTTCAAGACCAAGTATAAAAGAAAACAAGTAAAGTATAAATCAATTTAGAACTTTCAAATGTTAAAATTGAAACATGAAATAATTTCATTCTTTTCATTTATTAGGTGTTAGTAGGTAGAATATATATATATATAATTTATATAAAATAAAAAATATATATAAATATATTAAAGAAAGTAGATAATATTTCTAGAAATATATATCAATATTAAAATGAAATGTAAATACAATTAAGAAATTTTTTTATAAATATAGTTAAAGTTAAAATTAGATTATATTTCTAATAATATATTTAGAATATCATAAATATCTTAATATTTGGAATTTGAATATCCTTTCTACTAATATCTTATCTTCAAATAAAACAGAATTGAATTATTAGTTTATTTATATAATAAATCTAAAACTAGAGTTACAATTAATATTAAAACTAATTTATAAATTACTATTAATAAATAAGCGTCTCTTATTCAAATCATTCAAAATCTTTCCTTTCTTGACATGATATAGAAAATTTAAAACTAAAAAAAAATATATGAAAAAAAATTGCGTCCAATAGGATTTGAACCTATACCAAAGGTTTAGAAGACCTATGTCCTATCCATTAGACAATGGACGCTTTTGATTCCAATTTTTTTTTTCGTATTTTCACCTCTCTTGTTCGTAAAAAAAAATGTGTGAGAATTCCGGAAATTGCATATTGAATTCAATGATGCATTACATTAACTAATACATTAGTTAAAATTTAGTTAAAATTAAGTAAATTGAAAATTTTTATTTGAGTAATTCCATTATTAATTAATTTCTATTTATAATATATATAAATTATAAGATAAGAATATTATAAGATAAGATAAGCGGATAGCGGGAATCGAACCCGCATCGTTAGCTTGGAAGGCTAGGGGTTATAGTCGACGTTGATTCATCATTTTGAACTGAACGTCTCTAATTCAAAACCGAACGTGAAACTTTGGTTTCATTCGGCTCCTTTATGGAAGATGGATAAATTCCTAAATTTATAAGATGTAAACAAAAAAAAATACCATCCATAACATCTATGTCAGCCTTTCCGTCTGAATGCATTCAAAAGGACCCGCTTTATAGATGATCCCTATACAAGAGGAGATTATAACAATCTTTCCAGTTATTTATTTCGTTCCCTATTTCTATTTAATATAATCCTTAGGAAAAGTATTTTGTTTCCGCCGAGCTAAAAAAACGATGTCGACGTCTCTAGTAAACCAAAGACATTGTTTAATAGCTATTTTGTTTTGCTTCAATCTCCCTTATACAAAGAAAAAATTGAAGATTTAGTTACGATTAGAAAAAAATTCCACCTTTATCCATGGATCCCTTATTCCTTCAATTGGAAGTATTGATCCAATTCAATAAAATTATGTTTCGTAATTTCATGATCCAATTTTTTCAATTTAGAACATATTTTTGGATACAAATCACGAGAATTTTTATTTTTCCTCGAATCTTTCATCGAGAGGTAAAGGATTAAATCCTTTTAAGAAATAAAGTTTTTGATCGGAATATTAATCAACCCGAAGGATCCCTTAACTATTAAGGGATTAATAGAACGAATCGCACTTTTACCACTAAACTATATCCGCTACAATGCAATTATTGTATATAAATGGACCTTTTGTCGAAGACGAAAATAAGTCGTATTAATAAGTAATAAAAAGATCGGATCAGAAAATAATCATGAAAATTTGAGCGTTGACGTATTTTCATCAGGGCCACTAATGAGATTAGGAAAAGAGGACTCGTTTTAATTAACTAATTAACAAGTTTTTTATTCTAGTAAAGTACTAAAAAATAATAATAAGAAATCGAACCTTGATTCTATATCATCTTTTTCTGTATCATAGGAATTGAAATAATAAATCTTCTTAGGATTCTTGTTGTTTCTATTTTTTTTTTTTTCAAAAACATTTTCAAATCAAATAAATAATTTGATCTACGATTTATTGGAACAAAAAAAGCCCGGCTAGGTACTGACCAGGCCAGGCCGTGGAACTAAAAATAAAAAGAAAAGGGCTTTTCGGATGAAATAAACTAAAAAAGGTACTTTCTTTTTATTTATAAATATTTTTATGAATCTTTAATATATTGGTATTATTTATATATTAGGATTGAAGATATCTCTTCTTTTGAGCCCTTATCTAATGAAATCTAATTTATCTAAATGGAATTCCTAATAAAAAAAAGTTTTTATCGATTTGATAGATATCCATCGATATATCTAGATAATTATCTATATCAATATAATGAAATTATATATCTATAAAGGGGTAGATAAAGATAATAAAGAGAGATAAAGAAGGGCTTTTTTCAAGCCTTTATTTTCTATTTTTTATACAATGTATCATAGTAATTATCCTTTTTCAATTTGGGGAGAGATGGCTGAGTGGACTAAAGCGTCGGATTGCTAATCCGTTGTACGATTTTTTTGTACCGAGGGTTCGAATCCCTCTCTTTCCGTTTCTGTCAATTACTTGGTATTTTTTTATAGTTGAGGAAAGATGTGGAATAGATAAAATGTTAAGAACATTTCAAAATCAAGCAAGGAAAAAAAATCTGATTTTGTTATTCTTCACGCCCCGGATTACGTCCCGGGTCATTAGATAGGAATCCGAAAATGAAGAGAGAAACAAAGAATATTACTACTGTATAAACAAATAGTTTGAGAGTAAGCATTACACAATCTCCAAGATCATTTTTTTTTTAAGAGAATAGATTCTCTATTTTAATCTGGTTTGACACCAAGAAATGCAGTGAAGTTATTTCTATAAATAGGAAAAAATTTTAAGAGTTGAGTCCTTGATTACTCAAATTGGATTTCATACCCACAATTCTATCATTGTGGGGGACTCGAAGAGGGTCGTTCAAAGGAAAAAAGTAAGAATAAGAAAATGAGAGTGATCCAGATTTATCATAGCTATAGAATAATTTCAATATTGGATTCAACTTAAAGCTTCAGACTGTATGTACAACTTATCTGATCTTATAACTAGTTAGAATCTTTTTTTTTTTTTTTCTAGTAAATCATGAATTTGTCTCGGACAGTATTAAAAATATTATCGAAAGCTTACAGCAGCTTGCCAAACAAAAGCTAATAGAAAAAAGAATAGAGGTATTACTGGCATAACATCTACTATTGGATTCAAAAAAGCGTAGGCCTCGGGCAATTTTGGCGACGAAAAAACTACTTGAATAAAGGAAAGAATTAAGACAGATACCGATGAAACTTAAGATATTAAGCATAACAATTTTTTTTTCTTTGTTCTTGAAGATAATTGTATTTCTTTTGATTTGATTGAGTTATTAATCCCCTATTATTGCTATGATATAAGGGATAAGGGAAAAATTAATAACATAAAGTAGGTCAAAAAAACCTTTCTTTGATTTGAACTCAGCCAATCAAAAATCCTTCAATTCTCAAATAAAACGAGAATAGAAGAAATCCTACTTTCATACAATATCTTAATGGAATTATATGTAATGATCAATAAATTGAGTTTAATTGGATCTATAAACGTATCAAAATCTGAGCAACAATCTAATTTATTCTATAAATATTTGTACTGGAATTGACGACTAAGCACTACCAATATTAGTGTTTATTAGTGTTGAATATAAATGGGGGCGTGGCCAAGTGGTAAGGCAACGGGTTTTGGTCCCGCTATTCGGAGGTTCGAATCCTTCCGTCCCAGAGTATGCGTATTATTATTATATATAATAATAGTATATTATAAGATATATGGAAAAATATTCGATATCAGACTATAGATTGCCGTTTTAAAACAACCTTATGCTTAAGAGTCTAAATATAGATCGAATGTGATTGTTCTTTATTATTTTCTTATAATGATGCATTTCAGAAATGCGAAAGCCTCTATTATTCTCTATCTCTTAAATGGTTTGTGAAACCCGAGTATTTTTTTTCTGTGGATTTCTGAATTATAAACACGAAGGTCTTGTGTTTTTGGCACTAATGGAATTGAATTAATGGTCTTAAGAAACTTAAGACCTATTTAGGGTTTAGGGTACTAAATTTTAGAGTCAAATAAAAAAAAATAGGTAGGAACAATCGTTTACTCTAGATCTGTTTGACTTTCGCCTTATACAAGATAGTCTAGCACCTCCGAAACTAGTCCAGTCCCCCGTAGGATCCTTTTTTTATTTATGATGCATCTACTCGATCTAATTGGGGGTAGATAGGAGTTAATCCATAACGGAAGATATCAATTTGAATATCTGCCCGAATCTGATTAACAAAGAATCAAGTTACATATGTAACATATTATGTATTTCTTTTCACCTCATTTTTTCGTATGTTTGTCTGTAATGAATAATTGTAAATCCAAGTAACAATTCATACATCTTTTTCACTTTATTTTAAGGAAAGATTATTGAGTCTCTTAAGTTAAATAAACTAGGCAGAAAATGCTGATATGTATGTATTGTTATTATCTATTTTTATCGTTTTATTTCTTTTTTTTTTTTTTATTTTAGATCTATCTAATTGATGGGTTAATCCCGAATATACATTTATTTATCATAATCAAATGTAATAAATCCTTTACAAAAATTTATTCAAATAATATTATAATATAATATTTAGGTAGTAAATTTTCAATCAAGTAAATCTTTTTAATTATTTCTTATGAGTCCTTGGTACTCGAAGAAGTGTTAAACTCGTGAATCCATTCTATGAAGAAATTGAAAAATGGAGATTCTTAATTATTCGTAATTAATTATTTCTTAATTGATTTTATAGAAATTTCAAAAAATCTCTCTCTATCTAGAAAATATCTATATATAGAGAAATAAATATTGCACTCATACAAAAAAATGTTATTGATACAATATATACAATAAAATATGGGTTTCAATAAATTGAAGTATTGCTAAGACTTTTCAAAAACTACCCATGTCATAAGAGTATAGATTACTATGGACCAACTAACCCAATGACTATACATGATTCCATAAATGAATCAATTACATACCAGTTCCAAGAAATTAGAGGTTATGGTAAAACTTCGTTTAAAACGATGTGGTAGAAAGCAACGTGCGACTTGAAGGACATGATCCACTGTGGATTCTTACACCCACCATTTTATATTATATAGGAATGAAGATGCTCTTGACTCGACATAGTTTTGTTCGGTTGCACTCGAGCTCTTTTTTTTTTTTAGGGTTTTTGATGTAAATAGTACATGATGGAGCTCGAGTAGAAAGTATTGATTCATTTATCAAGGGCAGAGATCTAGGGTTAGTGTCAATCAATAAGTTAAAACTACTTCGTAAGTATAGGTTCGGTATACAAATCGAAAGGATCCAATTCGAACAAGTTTCAAATTCAAACATCAAATTGGATTAAAAGTGTATCACACGAGAATCCATTATTTATATGATTCTTTGATAAAAAGGAAATCAAAAAAAATGGTATGTTGCTACCATTTTGAAACGATTAAAGATCACCGAAGTAATGTCTAAACCCAATGATTCAAGGAAAGGATAAAGGATCCCGGAACAAGTAAAAATCTTTTTCAATTGTCTCAATAACTAAACTAGATCAGAATGAAGAATCGAAATAGATTCTAACGGAGACAGGCAAAAATAAAGAGGTTAGAGACCGCTCAATAAATGAAATGCTTAAGCTTAAGGGTTTTTTTTCCTTTGCGTGAGAGTTATCCAACTTGAGTTATGGGGATAAGAATGAGTTTTTTTTTTTCAAAAGAAAAACAAAAGAATAAGAAAAAAATTTTTAAATCATAGTCTAATTGATTTAATAATCTATAGATCTATTTGACATTAATTAGAATTCTATACATAACTTTGAATTTCCTCGAGCCGTACGAGGAGAAAACTTCTTATACGGTTCTGGGGGGGGTACTTAAAATTTACATCTATCCCAATGAGCCGTTTATCGAATCATTGCAATTGATGTTCGATGCCGAAGAGAAGGAAGAGATCTTCGTAAAGTGGGTTTTTATGATCCGATAAAGAATCAAACCTATTTAAATGTTCCTGCTATTCTATATTTCCTTGAAAAGGGGTGCTCAACCTACAGGAACTGTTCATGATATTTTAAAGAAGGCAGGTGTTTTTACGGAACTTCACCTTAATCAATAACCGAAATTCCATTTTTATTAATGAAATAAAAAAACGAGGGTGTGATAACTTAACTTGTATATAGCTTTGACTAACCTTTTCTTTAGTATTTCCCCCTCTCTCTTGTTCTATTCATACTATACACTTATTACCTTAAAATTGCGTCTTCGCTAATGAAAAAATCGATTTTTATTTTATTGATATAAATTGATCTAAGATGAATAGAAAAAAAATATATCGGGTTTATTCAATCCACAAACCCGATATATTTTTTTCTACTTCTTCCTTAATTTCTTCTTTCGCCTACATCTTTTATGTCTATCTATGTTGATTATCTCTATAGTGCCAATCTAAGTACGTAGTTTTTTTTAATTCTTTTCTATTATTTTAATAGAATTTATTATTATTAGAATATTTTCTCTTATTCTATTTTGTTAACTTTATCTAGTTAAATATAGTTATTCAACTCAAATTGTTATTTCCATTTGTTTTTTATTCATTTATAATTCTTTTGTTTTGTCCATTATAGGCGTTTTTCATTATTCACATTAATATTGACAACAGTGTATCAAACAAATATAATCCGATTGTGTATAAATGAAGCTAGTTATCTCCCTTTCATGACCCTTGCTTTTCACGCACATGATGGTCTCATTGTATTTTTTGTGATACAAAAAATTACTTTTGTGTAAGTGATATAAGAAGTTTTTTTTATTGCAATATTTTGATTACGTCATC
>NW_026124613.1:22500-36129 GCF_025177605.1 Cucumis melo | reverse complement strand
AATCAATCGAGTAATATGAAGTAAATTGAAAAAAAAAAAGAAGTCGTAGCAAAAAGCCATGCTATTGGGGGCATTTGTCCTATATGTGCAAATCCAAATCGGGCAGATCTTGACTCGGAGTAGAGCATAAACCTAAAAGAATTGAAGAAGACCATTTTGGAACAAGAAAATGACATCGGAATTGAAATTGAATCTCGATGAAACAATATATCAATGAAAAGTTAGTTCGATAAATTGAAAATTTAATGAATTGTTTTTTTATTTATTGAAATTTATAGTATAGATAAACGACCGCGGGCCAAAGGACAAAACTCATCCATTTTGAAAAAAAAAATGGAAGGTAAGAAAAAGCCCCTTCATTAGAAGTTAGAAAGAGTCCTCTAAAGAAGGCTAAAATCTAAACATTGATTCTTTTTTCGCTATTTTTTTTGAACCGTATGCATCAAAAGGTGCCCGTACGGTTCTTAAGGGATACAATTTTATCCTAATCAACCGACTTTATCGAGAAAGATTACTTTTTTTAGGCCAAGAGGTTGATAGTGATATTTCGAATCAACTTATTAGTCTTATGGTATATCTCAGTATGGAGGATGATACCAAAGATCTGTATTTATTTATAAACTCTCCCGGTGGAGGGGTAATAAGCGGATTAGGTATTTATGATACTATGCAATTTGTGCAACCAGATGTACAGACAATATGCATGGGATTAGCCGCTTCAATGGGATCTTTTATTCTAGTCGGAGGAGAAATTACCAAACGTCTAGCATTCCCGCACGCTCGGCGCCAATGAGTTTTTTTTAGACAAAAAGAAAACTATGCCTTCGCCATATAAAATATTAAGTAATAATAGCATGGCACTTTGAATTCGATATGAGAATTTTTTTTTTCTAAACCATTAGGTTATGTATCGAAAGAGTAGTATGAGATAAAAGGCATTTCCGATTGTAGGCTGATTTATCGCGGAGGCCTCTTTCAGCGTCACAAACTTTTTTGTTTTCACGACGGAAGACTCTTAACAATATTTCTGTTATGAAAGACTACGAAATATTTATTTTTAAGAAAAAAAATAAAAAAAAGAAACTTTGGGATTGCTGAATAACAAACGAAATCATAAAGCAACGGAACCATCATAGTATTTTGAAATTACTAAAAAAAAGGAAGGGTGGTTATTGGATCATTTACTGCTCTGGGTCTGCTAGATCCTATATTTTCTATTCCTTCGCTGGAAGGTAAAAATGAATTCCATTGTGGAGCCGTATGCACTGCACAAAGGATGCCTGTACGGTTGTTAATCCTATCTTTTTTTTATTATCTTTGACTCATCATGATAATGATGTAAGATAGAGAAAACCATTTATTAAATCATCAGGGTAATGATCCATCAACCTGCTAGTTCTTTTTATGAGGCACAAACGGTAGAATTTATCCTGGAAGCGAAAGAACTACTGAGGCTGCGCGAAATCCTCACAAGGGTTTATGTACAAAGAACAGGCAAACCCTTATGGGTTATATCCGAAGACATGGAAAGGGATGTTTTTATGTCAGCAACAGAAGCCCAAGCTCATGGAATTGTTGATCTTGTAGCGGTTGAATAACAAATAGCAGGTATTTCACGCAAAAATCCGAAATTTTCGATTTTCTCTTTTTACCGGGGTTAATATATTACTATTAATCATATTAATTATTAATATCGAATATAGAAGTAATTCATAATCATCCGGTTAGGATTGATCTAAACCAACTCATTATGTATACAATTCAACATGCCAACTATTAAACAACTTATTAGAAACACAAGACAGCCAATCAGAAATGTCACCAAATCGCCCGCCCTTCGGGGATGCCCTCAGCGTCGAGGAACATGTACTAGGGTGTATGTGCGACTCGTTTAGACCATGGACCGGGACAAAAGAAAGTACAAAATTTTTTCCCGTATCAGTTATAAGTACAGTGAATAGGATAGAATGAATGGAAGAAATCCGTTCACTACCGAAAATAAATAAACAAAGATTTATCGTATCCTTTTATTGTGTATCAAATTTATGGTTTCTATTGGTGCAAATCCAATCATCTCTATTTTCAATTTTAGATGAGAAAGAATTCCCCATTGGTAACAAATGCTTATCCATTAAGCAGAGGAAATCCTATTTAACAGAAGGATTATAGCCTTATTCTTCCAAGAACGGACTAAGAGGGTCAGCTACCCAACCAATCTTCATAATTAAATACCGTTACTGTATAGGTAGATCTCGTTGTGAAAGACCGATTACTAGATAATTCATGGGTAGAGCCAAAGAGGGTGAACTGTACAAGTTAACAATAACATTGATGAAATAAAAGAAGGAGCTCCGGTGTATAGAGAGGACCTCACCGTTTAAGAAGTAACCATAGAAACGAAGGAACCCACTATTTCTTTATCCATTTCTATTTTTATTTATTTACTCTATTTTTGTTTTTTATACCTAGTAAAAATACTATTTCGTATTTTGGGGGTGATTAGAACAAAAAAAGAAATAGTGGTCGGGAAGGTTATAGTAGCAAAAGCCATTGGAATTTTTATTTTATACATTGGAAAAATACGTTTTGTTATTAATAGACTAGGAAAGGAGAAAGGAATAACTGAAAGAAAGGAAATCCATTAGTTATTCATCAAAGTTTCATTTATTCAATGACTAGAATTAAACGAGGATATATAGCTCGGAGACGTAGAACAAAAATTCGTTTATTTGCATCAAGCTTTCGAGGGGCTCATTCAAGACTTACTCGAACTATTACTCAACAGAAAATAAGAGCTTTGGCTTCAGCTTATCGGGATAGAGGTAGGCAAAAAAGAAATTTTCGACAGTTGTGGATCGCTCGAATAAATGCAGTAATTCGATCTAATAAGGTAGACTACAGTTATAGTAGATTCATACACAATCTGTACAAGAGGCAGTTGCTTCTTAATCGTAAAATACTTGCCCAAATCGCGATATTAAATAGAAATTGTCTTTATATGATTTCCAATGAGATCATAAAATACGAAGATTGCAAAGAATCCAGCGGAATGCTTAAAATGGAGTTCTCTGGAGAATGAACTCCGAGAAGGTAGAGTAGAAATTAGTATGATAAAATATGATAAAGTGGTCAAAATGAGCAAATATGTTCAATAAAAAAAAAAACGATTTATTCTTCTTCCACTATTCTTTCTTTTTCTTACGACACGACAATCGAATCTAGATTTTCGGATTTTTCGAACAAAGAATCAATCTGCGGTTGAGTTTGGATTAGAATTTTAATTCAATTAAAGAGTAAGCTAAGTCTATTTATTCCTGGTTCTAAGACCAATAGTTCTAGCGGTCGACTCGCTTCTTTCAAATTGTTTCTCATTATTAAGAAAAGGTAACAAAGATAAAATACGAGCTTGTTTTATAGCAATAGTAATTAAGCGTTGCTGTTTTTAAGGTCAATCTATTTACCCGTCTAGATAATATTTTTCCTTGTTCACTAATAAATCGACTAATTAAACTCATGTTTCTATAATCAATTCGATCCCCCGATGGAATCGGGGGCAAACGCCTACGAAAAGATCGTTTGGATTTAAGAAAGAGTCGCTTGGATTTATCCATGGTTTTTTTATTCCTTATCCCGAAAATCCTATTTCTTAATTCTAAATCATTTTAGATCCGATCGAAATAGGATTTGGTTTGTTTATATTTAAATCTAAAATATGTCTAATATATGTAATTTTTCATCTTCCTTGGATTGGAAAAGGGTGACACACAGCCGATCGGTTCGATCTATTTCTTTATCTCCCCATGAATCGTATGTTTGTAACACCGGGGACAGAATTTTCTCAATTCCAATCGACTAGGCGTATTGTGTCGATTCTTTTGAGTAATATATCTGGAAATCCCTATTGATTCCTTATTAACACCGTTTCGAACACAACGAGTACATTCCAAAATAACAGTTACTCGGGCATCTTTACCCTTGGCCATGAACCTCCCTTGGATTTTTGATTCACGCAACTCTTCCATTTTCCGATCCAAAATGAAGAAAAAAAGAAAAATTGGTAACTCGAAATAAAATTATGAAAGATTTCGTTACAATCAAATATTAAAATATAGTAATACAATAATTTCTAAATTTAGAATCGCAGTACAGTTTTTTCATTTAAGTATTTTGTATGATATTGTTGCCCTAGCCATCACATTTTCATTTTCGTTCTCACTCTTTTATTAATTAAATTTGAACCTGGCGCCGCGTCCGAGTTTGACTGAGGTTGAATCCATTTTGATTCTTTCTAACTTATTCTAAGTCTAAAAACTCTAAAAAAAAGAAGGGGGAAGGGGATTAGTCAAAGATATTTGATTGTTTTTCTAATCTTCTTCACCCCTTCCCAAGTCAATAACTAGAATGAAAAAAAACGGGAATACCAACGCATCCGGGAATAAACGATTGATCTCGATTAATAGACCCGCTAAAGCCCCGAACCATATAGTACTTACTACCGGTGCCACGGAGAGATATGTTTTTAGATCTCGCATTGAAAACCCTCCTACTTTATAGTAATTTGTAATACATACTGGTATTACATACCATCAAATGTATATATAGTTAATAACCGCTTGTATTGTCCGCGGAATTCCTAATTCAAATTGAAATGTACAACAGTTCAATTCGGTAGATATTCCCTTTTTTATTAAAAAAAATATGTAGCTTTCCGCCCCACCCCAAATATTCATTTTTCTTTACGGCGGATTTAATATTTATTATTTCATACGTATATAAGTCTTTTTATTATTTTTATTATATTTTATATATGATATGAGACAAAAAAGAAGAAATGGCAAGATAATTTGTGTATACCAATGGAGGAAATAAATAAAAAATGTGGAAAACAAGACAGGGATTCTCTACAATAACACTGTAGACCAATTGAAAGGGATGTAGCGCAGCTTGGTAGCGCGTTTGTTTTTGGGTACAAAATGTCACGGGTTCAAATCCTGTCATCCCTACCTATTACTTATCTTCTGAACAGTAACGAGGAATCAATTGAGATCCATAAAAATTGAACATACATATATCGAATCAATCTTTTTTTATTTAATTTTATGATATTCTCTATGATAATATATGTATCGAAGATATATTCGGGTTGCTTTTAGTTTGATAATAAAACGCTCTTAGTTCAGTTCGGTAGAACGCGGGGTCTCCAAAACCCGATGTCGTAGGTTCAAATCCTATAGAGCGTGATTCGATTCTTGTTGTTGTTAAATCAAAATGATACTGAAATAATTCAACAGAAATCAAAATTTTACCTCCTATAAAGCAAGTAGGGGGTCAATCAAAAAAAAGAACTGTTAATTAATCAAAGGTCCAACTGATCCCCCCGTCTGTATTGTAAATATGCGGTCACAAATAATCCAGCCAAAGTAATAGGAATTAGACCTAATACGATTCCAAATAGAAAAACTTCAATCATTTCAATTTAGTTGAACGAGGAAAAGGAGAGGTAATATCTATCCTTAAAATATTAATCGGTATTGCCCATGAATCTCAATGACCAAGAATTCGAAATTGAATTGACAAGGTAAAGAACTCTACAATATATAGAATATATTGAATAACACCGAAATCTTTCTTTTTTTTGAATTGTGCATTCAATGAATTTTAATCAAATAAGTCGTATCTTGTTCAGACCGATAAATAGAGCTGAGGTTATAGTTAAAACTGCTAGTAGAAAACCGAAATAACTAGTGATAGTAGGCATGACGAGGCTAAATGAAATACGTTATTTTTATCCATATGTTTATAAAGCACTTCCCTAAGTTTCTATTTTTGAAAGATACGCGGATGGATAAGTAAAAATACTAATTGAAAAAATATATTCAATTGAAAGTTTTTGATTCATCTATTATTATGATTATAGATGATACTAACAAAAATCTTGTGACATAGGTAAGAAATCAATTCATCATCTGTCTCTCTATCCCGCAATTCGGAATCAAGGGATTCATTGAACAACTCTTGAGTTTTCAAAACAAATATTCTTATTATAAAGAATTTATAAACAATAATTTTAATATATAAAATCTAGTAAATATATAAATCTATTAAATGGATTCTAAATAATTAGAAAGAAAAAAAAAAAAAAAAAAAGAAAAATAATAAATAAACTATGTTGTGTAACTTGATTCCAAAAATGAAATGCTCTTTGAATCGCTGAAGAATGAATGACCTTATAATGCCCTTTATTTATGAAATTGTATTCCCACTAATTAGATTTTATGTAGTGGGTTCATTTCCATAAAATCTTTTTTAAAAAGAAAAAAAAGTATCGCACGATCAGATCACTCGAAACTAGGTTCTCCATTTATTCTTATTCTTTCCATATTAAAAACATTCTTCTAATTAGTTGAAGAACGATCGTTTGAGTCTAATATAAAACAATAATGCGTGCATTACGAATATTTATTATTCTTCTATTCGTTGTTCTGTTTCGTTCATCGAATCCTATGTACTACTGTTACTTGTTACTGGACGACTAACCAATTCCTTAAAATAAAAAAAGATTCAAACAAAAATATAACTACAAACACAAAAGAAATATTTCGAGATTTCACGTCTAATTTCATTGAATTTTGGGGACTATTAGAATCTGCTTCCTAAATTATTATAAACCAACCAGTCGGATTCACATTTTACCCAATCTTCGCTTTCTAGCCCGAAGCCAATAACCGATAGAATCCTTAATACTACAGACAGGCATTTTCAGAATTTTCTATTGAATGAATGGTATATGATTCTACATCGACAAGCAGCAAGAAAAGAAGAAACAAATTATATTATTTAGTTTTAGTGCTTCATTTTGATACTTATTGTGAAATTGCGTTGCTGCGTCAGAAGAAGGATAGCTATACTGATTCGGTATACTCTAAAAACACCCTCGGTACAATATTGACGATCTTACAAAGATAAAATTTCAGTTAATTTCCATTTACTGATCTCATCTTTTACGGAATCGATCCCCCTTTTGACTGTACAAGAATATGTGGAGCTCGGCATGTCTGGAAGCACAGGAGAACGTTCTTTTGCTGATATTATCACCAGTATTCGATACTGGGTCATTCATAGCATTACTATACCTTCTCTATTCATTGCAGGTTGGTTATTCGTCAGCACGGGTTTAGCTTACGATGTTTTTGGAAGCCCTCGTCCAAATGAGTATTTTACAGAGAGCCGACAAGGAATTCCATTAATAACTGGCCGTTTTGATTCTTTGGAACAACTCGATGAATTTAGTAGATCTTTTTAGGAGGACCAAATGACTATCGATAAAACTTATCCTATTTTTACAGTGCGATGGTTAACTGTTCACGGACTAGCTGTACCTACCGTTTCTTTTTTAGGGTCAATATCAGCAATGCAATTCATCCAACGATAAACCTAATCCGAATTATAGAGCTATGACACAATCAAATCCGAACGAACAAAATGTTGAATTGAATCGTACCAGTCTTTACTGGGGGTTATTACTCATTTTTGTACTTGCTGTTTTATTTTCCAATTATTTCTTCAATTAAATAAAAGAAAATACTAAATAATAGTACGAATTATCTTATCCCATTCGGAAGGATATCATCTCATAATTATCTATGACTGTTTCTGTCTCTAGCACGACCACTTGATGAAATGGGGAGGGAAGTGGGACAAATGGCCGAGACTACTGGAAGGATTCCTCTTTGGATAATCGGTACTGTAACTGGTATTCCTGTGATCGGTTTAGTTGGTATTTTCTTTTATGGTTCATATTCCGGCTTAGGTTCATCTCTGTAATAATCGGATGAACTGAGTTGGAGACATGAAAGCGTAAGAACTCAACAGGATCCCCCTCAAATCAGAAAAAAAAGAGGGGGTAGGTCCCGTTGAGCTCTTACTAATTAGAATTAGACTAATTTATTCATATAAATGAAAAAATGGATCTTTCCTATTTTTTCAAAAAACTTCATTTCTTTCTGATTCTGAATTGCTTCAAAAAAAAAATTGATTCAGACCATCTCTTTCGCGATCGTATCGGTCGATACTTTCATTTCAAAGCGAAAAAAAAGAAAGAGAGAATCACTCGATTCCCTCTTTCTGGATGATACAATCCCAATATAACAATATTATATTTCTATCGATCAGATATCACAAACCCTTTAAATAGATTAAAATATACTAATAGAATTTTCTATAGTTATTTTAATATAAAATAGAATTGAAAAATTCATTGAATTTGTTCACTACTTATGTAATAAATCGAAAAAAAGGTTCTGATAAACCGGGAAAAATTGAAACTAAGAATAGAGATCTTTGACGAACGGGATCAAGAATAATTCATTAGTTTATTATTTCGACACCAGAACAAGAAAAGGAATTTTTCTGGTATCGAATACTAGAAAGATGCATAATTCCTTCTAGAATCCTTTGTTCCCTTCATTTTTTTTCTATTCTCCATTTACTTATCTTATTTTTAATATCTACTCTATTTTTATTCTAATTAGAATAGGAAAAAATAGACACATTCAATGACATTTCAATCTGGCACCAGTGACATAATAATCATAATAATACCGCTCCTATTTGTATTGTAAAAAACAAAGAAATAAAGAAGAGGTAAAATAGTCTTCCTGACAATATAATATCCATACTATGACTAGTAATGCGGTACAAGTAATTACCGAAATAGGGTCGAAAAAGAATAAAAAAAAAAAACAAGGGAAAAAGTTTTTCATAATTTTTTGATCATACATAATTAAATTATAGAATTGCCAACAAGAATTTGGTTTTTTTTTACGAACTTTATTTGATAAATCCCCAGATTTAGAAATTCATTTCGGACAATTGAACCTTCTCAAACTGTTTCTTTTTAAGAACTAAAAAGATTTGTGCCAAAATAACAGATGCAAAAAAGAACAAAAGGCCTTGGACACGTAATGGATCTTGAAGGACGATTTCCGCATCTCCCTGACCAAATCCTCCCACATTAGGATTACTCGTTAATGGTTGATCAAGTTTGATGGATTCGCCCTCTGAAACAAGAAGTTCTGGTCCTGGAGGGATAATATCAACCACTTGACGCCCATTCGCTGCATCCACTATGGTTATTTCATATCCTCCTTTTTCTTTTCGTATTATTTTGCTTACTATCCCTGCTGCTGTAGCATTATAAACATTATTATTACTCTTACTCCCGTCGGGATAAATCTGACCCCTTCCCCCTGTTCCCGCCTACGTATATGGGATATTTTAAGAAGTGAACATCTTTCTTAGTCGCAGGGTCCGGGGAAAGAATAGGAAAGGTGATTTCACTATATTTCTGACCAGGAACAGGACCTATCACAAGAATATTTTTTTTTAGTGGGACGATAGCTCTGAAAAGAAAGATTGCCCATCTTTTCTTTAATCTCGGGAGAAATACGATCGGGGGGGGCTAATTCAAACCCCTCGGGTAAAATAAGAACAGCCCCCACATTCAAACCACCCTTTTTACCATTCGCAAGAACTTGTTTCAGTTGCATATCATAAGGAATTCGAACAACTGCTTCAAATACAGTATCAGGAAGTACCGCTTGTGGAACCTCGATATCCACGGGCTTATTAGCTAAATGGCAGTTGGCGCAGACAATACGGCCGGTTGCTTCTCGTGGATTTTCATAACCCTGTTGTGCAAAAATGGGATATGCATTTGAAACGGGTGCCCAAGTTATTATATATATCATGAGTGATACGGAAAATAGATCGAGTAATCTCTTCCTTTATCGAAGAAAAGGTATTTCTAGTTTGCATGGTCCAATCATTGAGCCCAAAAATTTCTACAATAAAATTAGGTAGGTCCCTAGTATAGTTCCCTATCCATGATTCTGCTATTTACTGAAATAAAGTTACTCGAATATAGGAGGCATCCTTCGCGATGGGTAGAAGGAATAAGTACAATTTTGAATGTTTTTACTTATGTACAAAGTAACAAACATTATATTTTTCAGTCATTCATTGAATGATAAATCACTACAAGTGAGGGAGATACACGATTTAAATAACGGAAGATCCAATATTTTAAAATTGTGTCAAGAATGACTGGAAAAGTGGAAACAAGACCGGATATAATTTGATCGTTATGAGAAAATCCAAAATCTTTGTAGACAGAACCAATCATTAGTTCCCAACCATGGGGTGAATGAAATCCTATACATAAATCAGTTAATAAAAGAATAGAAAAAGCTTTTATTGTGTCGCTTAAGTTATATAGGAACTCTTGAACCCAAGAGTTAAGAATAACAAGTTCTTCATTACCAAGAATAGAATAACCACTTAGAATAACGAAACAGATTATATTTGTCGAGAAGTGCAAAATCATATGGATACGATCCTCATTGTGCATCTTGATCAATTGGATCGTTTCTTTGTAGATTCCGATACGAAGCTTTTGTAGATGTGTTTCTGGGTATTCCTTTAGCATTTCGTCCAAGAGAAAGAGTTCCTCTAATTCTAGAACTTTTTTTATAATACTCTTTTCTTGAATATCATTCAAAAAAATTTCGGATTGACCAGTATTCCACCAATTAGTAACCCAAGATTCTAGGCTTTTATTAAATGAAAGAGAGATCCACCAGGGCAAAAATACTATATATAGAAGGGGAATGAATGCTTTCTTTTTTTCCATTTTTTCGTCTTTTATTTTTTAATGAACTCACTTCATTCGTTAACTCTCTACACTACTAATATTTATATCAAACATAAGTTCTATTACAAGTCATATGCATACTATTATGAATCCATTCCCTGTTTTTTAGTTTTTGATTTGTGATTTATTAGTTAATCCTTGAATTTCGAAATAATACAGAAAGAAAATAACAAAGAATCCACTTTTTTTTGTTACTGTGCAGTTGATTTACATACGGATCAAAATTTCGGACAAAGAAAGTTTTCTGGCTGTTCCGTATACGTCTGCTTTGGGTCAAATGAGCATTCTGAAGAAATTCCAGTTAAGTTATTATACTATTACTATGGTCTATAAAAAAGACTATTCTTTCATTTCAGTTTTATCCCTCTTGCTACGAACAAAATTCATTCTGAACTTCATTTTTCAAAAAACTTCAATTGGTACACGCAAGAAATAGGCCAATTCGGCAGCCTTTTGCTCAATTTCTCGTGGGGTCAGATTCTGATCGGTACGCGTCAAGGGAATGGCCCCTTGGCCTCTTATTTCCATATAAAGGACACGACGTGCATAAATACCCTCTTTAACTTCTATTCTGATGGACTGAATGTCTTTCATAAGGAATCGTAGGAAGATTCGACGATTTTTTCCAGGAAACCCCCAACGAAAAATAGACACTATTTCTTCTTTTCTATCGAATCGATCATAACCGCTACCTACATTCCACAAAATTGTGCACCACAAATAGGAGCTAATAAAGAGACCGGCAATCCCATAGAAAGACATTACGATCCCCTGTGGAAAAAAAATTATTTGCTGAGACGGAAATAAAGCTATCAAATCCCTACCAAGATAACTGGAAGTTCCAACCAATAAAAACCCTAATGAACCTAAAAAAAGGATAAAGGCCCAGCAGAAATTGCTGATTTTTCGAGATCCTCTTATAAATTCTATCCATATACGTTCTGATCGCCAATTCATACTAGATCTCGTTGCATTTTATTGGAATTAAGAGAATCAAAAAAAATCTATTTTACTTTTTTTGTTTCCGAAGTAACTCTAATCAACTAGCACTATTTTGATGTGAACCTTTACTTTAGATCTAAGTAATTCATCGAATTACTTAGATCTAAAATAATAACATCACCTTTATATGATTCCCTATAGATACCTACATCCATATAGGTATATTGATTTTATATCTCAAACATTTGTCGCCCGATCTCTTATCTATTTTCTATTTTGAAACTTATCTATTTTCTATTTTGAAATACTTCTAATTGATTTCCTCAGATATCATGTTTACGTATGTATAATCGCTTATGTTTGGAGTAAGCCACATGTTAGATTCTAGTCTACTAAATAGATAGCTGTGTTATCGTCAAAGTCTAAGTTTTGAAAAAAAAAAATAGACAGCATATTTAAAAAATCTTGTTTTTTTGAACATGAAGAAATAAAGAAGCCATTGCAATTGCCGGAAATACTAGGCCCACTAAAGGCACAAAAATAGAGGGTAAGGTGGTGAGAGTTGTCATAGAATGGATACCTCGACTTAATATTTTCATTGTTATATTAATAGTTTTACCTGTTATTTATTGATTGTTATAAAAGGTATCTTATAATTATACTAATTCAATATATAATTATACTAAGTAATATCTACGTGAGTATATATAGAAAAGGAATGAGGAATGTCGAATTAAATAAATGGACTTACTCATCTTTCGACATGAGATATATGTATCATAATAGACGTTTGCATTATTTTAGTTATTATCTTGTCTTAGCATTTTTTTTTAATAAAATTTCATAAAGATTTTCGTACAAATTCCCAAAAAGGTAGTTATAATCCGATCCAACAACAAGGATTCTTAGTAAAACTAGAGATCCGCTAGAGATGTAGAAAGATGCAAGACTCTATGCCGCTATTTGCTATAGTTGAAGTATATATACACATGTAATGTTAAGAAGGGAGCATGAAATTCATTTTCTTCCCCGTGCCAAATTTTGCGGAAGAAATAAAAAAAAAAAGAATTCATTTTTTAAGTTAAGTAAGGCTTTACTTGATTGAATTTTGATTCGAGGGAACGAAAGCGTGGAGCTGAAATAACTCACTCACAACACCTTTTAAAGGATTACGTGGTACGATTAGATCGAATAAGCCCTTATCGAATAAAGATTCAGCCTCCTGTGAACCCTCAGGGACTGCCTTATTCAATGTTTGTTCAATTACTCTTTTACCCGCAAATGCGATGTAGGCATTCGGTTCGGCAATAATGATATCCCCCAACATACCAAAACTAGCTGTCACCCCACCAGTAGTAGGAGATGTAAGGATTGCTACATAGAATAATTTTTTATTTGATTGATAATCATATAAAGCGGAAGATATTTTTGCCATTTGCATCAAGCTCAAACTTCCTTCTTGCATGCGTGCTCCTCCCGAAGCACACACTAAAATAAGAGGTAAAAATTGATTGGTAGCATACTCGATCAAACGGGTGATTTTCTCTCCTACTACGGATCCCATACTACCCCCTATAAACTGAAAATCCATAACCCCAATTGCTACTGGAATATCATTTAATTTACCTGTGCCTGTTTGAATAGCCTCAGTTAATCCTGTCTTTCTTTGATAAGAAGAAAGACGATCTTTATAAGTATAAAGTTGATTCTCCGAATCAAATTGAATGGGATCCAAAGAGACCATGTCTTCATCCATAGGGTCCCAAGTACCTGGATCAATCAAAAGTTCGATTCTATCTGAACTACTCATTTTCAAATGGTATCCACATTGTTGACAAATATTCATTTTTGATTTAAAAATTTTCTTATAATTTAATCCATAACAATTTTCGCATTGAACCCACAAATGCCTGTATTTTTTAGTTAGATCTAGATCATTAGAACGTTCTGTTGTAGTTAAATTTTTTCTATGCGTG
>NW_026124613.1:7500-15000 GCF_025177605.1 Cucumis melo | reverse complement strand
TATTCAGACAATTAAAAAAAACATTGAGACAGTTATGAATTCCATCGAGTTTCCCTTACTTGATCGAACAACCCAAACTTCAGTTATTTCAACTACATCAAATGATCTTTCAAATTGGTCAAGACTCTCCAGTTTATGGCCGCTTCTCTATGGTACCAGTTGTTGCTTCATTGAATTCGCTTCATTAATAGGTTCACGATTCGACTTTGATCGTTATGGACTGGTACCAAGATCTAGTCCTAGACAGGCAGACTTAATTTTAACAGCGGGTACGGTAACAATGAAAATGGCTCCTTCTTTAGTAAGATTATATGAGCAAATGCCTGAACCAAAATATGTTATTGCTATGGGAGCATGTACAATTACAGGAGGGATGTTCAGTACCGATTCTTATAGTACTGTTCGGGGAGTCGATAAGTTAATTCCTGTCGATGTGTATTTGCCGGGTTGTCCGCCTAAACCCGAGGCTGTTATAGATGCTATAACAAAACTTCGTAAGAAAATATCTCGAGAAATCTATGAAGATCGAATTAAGTCTCAAGAGGAAAATCGGTGTTTTACTACCAATCACAAATTTCATGTTGGCCCAAGTACTAATACTGGAAATTACGATCAAGGATTACTCTATCAACCATCATCTACTTCAGAGATCATCCCTCCTGAAACTTTTTTCAAATACAAAAGTGCAGTCTCTTCCTACGAATTAGTAAATTAGGCCGTATACTTTTTTTGTACAGAATAACAAAGCAAAGAACGAGTGAATCTTCATCAATTTTTCATTGTAAATGGGAAATACTTATACAAATAAAAATAAAAAAATGGGGGGGGGGAGAAGATGCAGGGTAATTTGTCTTCTTGGCTAGTCAAACATGGACTGGTTCATAGATCTTTGGGTTTCGATTACCAAGGAATAGAGACTTTACAAATAAAGCCCGAGGAATGGCATTCCATTGCAGTCATTTTATATGTATATATGGTTACAATTATCTACGTTCCCAATGTGCTTATGATGTAGCACCAGGCGGACTGTTAGCTAGTGTGTATCATCTTACGAGAATCGAGTATGGTATAGATCAACCGGAAGAGGTATGCATAAAAGTATTTGCCGCAAGGATAAATCCTAAAATTCCGTCTGTTTTCTGGGTTTGGAAAAGTGCGGATTTTCCAGAAAGGGAATCTTATGATATGTTGGGAATTTCTTATGATAATCATCCACGTCTAAAGCGTATCTTAATGCCTGAAAGTTGGGTAGGATGGCCCTTACGTAAGGATTATATTGCCCCCAATTTTTATGAAATACAAGATGCTCATTAAATAATACGAAACTAATCTTCACTTCGACAACTCAAGATATTCAAATACATTTTTACGTTCTCTTATAGATATAGCATAGTAATTGAAGTCTCATTCATCTTATTATTATTGATTAAAAAAAATACAATTAGAGATTTGGTGAGATTATCCAATTTGTAAGATACTTATTTTGGATGAGCCACAAGCTAATAGGATGAACTAAATGAGTTCTGCATTATGAACTATGTATCACGCATATGACTTATAGATGTGCTTTAAAAAGTCACATAGGGTGAAATGAAGAAATATAATATGAAAAGAGAATCGGATTCTATTTGTACTGTATCTGAGATGAATCTTGGCCATTCCCGCCTTTCAACTCCCCTAGACTAGACTTTTGGGTCTTATAAGGAACTAATTGAAACTTTCAAATATGTATAAAATAGGAATTGAACGCCAGGAGACAGAGTATGAACAAATAAAAAAGAAGAGGAAACAAAAGAAAATTCTTTTCTTTTACATATCTATATACATCCTTTACATATTTCTATAAATATCCTCTTTATCTTTACTTGTCTATTTTCGACATCTATAAATAGAGTAAAAAATATATATAGTTTAGTTAAAGGGTAGATTTCCAGACATCATCATGTATCAGTATTTTTCATGATCTATATTATTAATGAATCCGTAGAATAGATACTCATACAAATTCATGATGTGCCAAGAACCAGATTTGAACTGGTGACACGAGGATTTTCAGTCCTCTGCTCTACCAACTGAGCTATCCCGGCCATTTCCGACACATTATCCTTATTTTAATAGATGACTTTGGTCTATGTCAATTGTAAATAAGAAAAAAGGTATTCCAAAGTCTTCTTTTTGAAGATATACGAAATTTCAGGGCTTGGATAAGCCTTTCGAAGTTTCAGTACAGTAGACAGTTAATCATTCAAATTTCACAGATTACTTGCGCAAGGATGTTCGTTTGTACGTCTATCATATAGAATATATACCACAAGCCTTGTGATAAGAAATCAAATTTCCGCTCAAATACGCTTGTGAAAGAGTCGAATGAATGAGAAACATAACAAAGTCTGAATTGCTAATGAACGGATAAATAATTAAAGAGGCCAACGGGCCTTTTTAGGGTTTTGGGGATAGAGGGACTTGAACCCTCACGATTTTAAAAGTCGACGGATTTTCCTCTTACTATAAATTTCATTTTTGTCGTTATTGACATGTAGAATGGGACTCTATCTTTATTCTATTCGATCTGATTAATCAATTCTTCAAAAGATCTATCAGACTATGATGGAGTAAATGATTTGATCAATGAATATTCGATTATTTTTTCAACTTGTAGATCTTGGAATCGATTCATAACAATTCGTTCATTTTTATATATAATTTTATATATATATATAAATATAAATATAAAAAATTATAGAAATATAAAAAATAGAGATTCGAGTTGTCATTAATCAATATAGTATTTCAGTACGTAATACGTTTATCTTTCATCGTTTCTGGAGTTTCGATGGAAGGATTCATTCCTTTACTAACGCAACGTCGTCAACTCCATTTGTTAGAACAGCTTCCATTGAGTCTCTGCACCTACCCTTTTTTTTCGGAAAAAAGGATTTGGCTCAGGATTGCCCATTTTTAATTCCAGGGTTTCTCTGAATTTGAAAGTTATCACTTAGTAGGTTTCCATACCAAGGCTCAATCTAATTAAGTCCGTAGCGTCTACCGATTTCGCCATATCCCCCTCTTTTAAGATTAGTATCGCATTATGATGTCCTTCCCCGTTTTCTTTCATTTGTATTATACTGGAACCACTCAAGTCATTAGAATACCGATTCCTCTATTGAAAAGTGTTTCCTCCTATTGGATTTCTTGTCTATCTTCTTTCATCTCTCTCTTCTCTATCGGAGACCCATATTTGTTCCGATCCAAAATGATTCTATCATTTCTGTATCTGCAATTCAATATATATCAATATAGATAGATATATGAACATATATATTTGCCCCTCTTTCTATTATTTTTTTAGTAAAAAATTTAATACTTAAACGGTCGATTCCCTTGTTCGTCTTATCTTCCACCTTTCAGAATGAAAACATAGAAACGCTTCATTATCATCTCAATTGCATTAAATGCAATTAAGATTAACACATTAATTATTGATACACATCCATTTGATAAATAGATCAAAATTTTCTATCGCTATATTCTATTAATCGTTATATTAATTATTATGTTCTATAATAGAACAATTCCAATATTGAATATTTATTTGAAATGAAATTAGATTCTATATTCATATTAATTAGGAATAGCTAAGATCCCAGTAATTTAGTAAATTACTATGCATGTAACATTTCTGTTATGTGAGCCCGCTTAGCTCAGAGGTTAGAGCATCGCATTTGTAATGCGATGGTCATCGGTTCGATTCCGATAGCCGGCTTTTCTCTATTGATTTTATTTTTGACATAATTGATAAATCAAATAAATAAAGAAACGACTTCTTACCCTTTTTCAAAGGTCACCGATCTATGATGTCGTAGGAACTTACTTACCTTTATGACTAAAGGAGGGGTTCTATTTCTGTAGAACAAATCAAGAAAGGAACTCTTACTTTTTTATATCATTTACATATACAATAGGATCCGGATATTGATCCAAGTTATCTAATTATTCTTTGTTTTGTAGTACAATACTTTACTGGATTTCACTTCATTTATAATATTTATCATTTAGTTTTCATTTAAGTTTATGAAATTTAAATAAAATAAAATGTTTATGAAATTTAAATAAAATAAAATAAGGAGTCTTTATGTCGCGTTACAGAGGGCCTCGTTTCAAAAAAATACGCCGTCTGGGGGCTTTACCGGGACTAACTAGTAAAAGGCCCAAAACCGGAAACGATCTTAAAAACCAATCGCGTTCCGGTAAAAAATCTCAATATCGTATTCGTTTAGAAGAAAAACAAAAATTGCGTTTTCATTATGGTCTTACAGAACGACAATTACTTAAATACGTTCGTATCGCCGGAAAAGCCAAAGGATCAACGGGTCAAGTTTTACTACAATTACTTGAAATGCGTTTGGATAACATCCTTTTTCGATTGGGTATGGCTTCGACTATTCCTCAAGCCCGACAATTAGTTAATCATAGACATATTTTAGTTAATGGTTCTATAGTGGATATACCAAGTTATCGGTGCAAACCCCGAGATATTATTACAGCAAAAGATGAAAAAAAATCGAGAACACTGATTCAAAATTATCTTGATTCATCCCCCCCTCAGGAATTGCCAAAACATTTGACTCTTCAGCCATTGCAATATAAAGGATTAGTCAATCAAATAATAGATAGTAAATGGGTCAGTTTAAAAATAAATGAATTGCTCGTTGTAGAATATTATTCTCGTCAGACTTAAACCTAACTAAAAAACAAGGGTTCGGACAATTTCGTCCTCCCCTTCGCCGAAGTCTAAGTAAAGAGACCGAAGGAAAGTAAGGTTTTGATCCGGAAATTTTTCTATCATTCATCTATCATTGATCGGTAGGGGGATTTTCATCTCTTGTGCATTCTTTCCAGTCTTTTCGTTTCCGTACCACAAAAATTCGAAATAAAGAATCCATAAAGGTCTAACCGTTGGAATAATAGTATCGATTGTTATTTGATTTGATACATTGTGGTCAGTAACATTGTTGAATTAGTACGGAAAGAGAGGGATTCGAACCCTCGGTAAACAAAAGCCTACATAGCAGTTCCAATGCTACGCCTTCAACCACTCGGCCATCTCTCCTACAGAATGATTATGGCCCAGAAACCGAGTTAATAGTGAGTCATTAATATTCAATTTTTTTTTTGATAGGCACGTCCAACCAATTCTAACTATACAAATAATTTTTTTTTAACTATGTTTAATGGATACTTTTAGCTCATGATTCTATTTAGTTTTTTAAACTATGATTCCTTTTTTCTAAAAATTCGACTTTTACAGTTTTCGATTTTTCACCAACAACTGTTTATCCCATACATATATCTAGTCACAAGTTATGAATCATAGAATGATTATTCGATTCTTTTTGCTCTTTTTTGTATCATAATTCAATCAAAAAACTTCTAGAATTACCCCAGTCAGATAAATAAAATTCTTTTTTTCTTCAACTTCGCTGAAATCAGAATAGTTCTCTTCATTCTGATCCTACTACATTTGGATGAAATTTAACCGGATTGAAATATTTCTTCTCTTTTATTGATTCCTGTGAAATCAAAAAGAAACAATTTTAATATCGAGTGGGATTTTTTAATGAATCCGTTTTTATGTTATTTCGTACTATGCAATTCCTTTGTTTGTGGGATCATTTTCTCACGAGAGGTAATTAAAAGAAATTATAGAATGGGGTTGTTACCGATGCCTAGATCTGGTGGGATAAATGGAAATTTTATCGATAAGACCTTTTCAATTGTAGCCAATATCTTATTACGAATAATTCCGACAACTTCCGGGGAAAAAGAGGCATTCACCTATTACAGAGATGGTGCGATTTGATTTTTTTTTTTTTCAATTTTCTTTACCGCTCTCCGTCTTAGTAGAAAGACACAGTATTCGGGATAGAAAGAAAACAATAATTGAAATAAATCTACGCTTCTTGGAGGTGCAATTTGAAAATCAAAAAATTCCTTCTGTCGTGTATCCCCGATTAATGTAACCTTAGATGCTAGAATTGTCGATTCTAGTATTAAGCGAAAGGTGTAACCTATGGATTAAGTCAACCCTACTCCACTAGTAAAAATATTCACTAGTAAAAATAGGTAGCAGAGGGGAAGAAGCACTACACCTAGGAATCAACAACACGAAAACTTTGTTATAAATTATACCTTTTCCTTATCGGGATCGGAACTTAGAAAAATGGTTGGGACAACAAACATCCATCTCGTTTGTATTTTGGATACCTGTATAACCATCGAAGACTGTTGAAGTGACTAATTCCTGGAAATTTAGAGGCGTTGAGGACAAAGAAATTGTTAGAGTTACCATTTTTATTTTTATCTAGTAAACCATGCTTGATGTTAAGAAAAGATCTTTTACAGGAAGGTTGGCTAGAGATTTTTTGTAAAAACGCTAGTCCCATGAGTTCATAATGAGAGTATTTCAATGTTTTTTGATTTCATGTATTATTCTCATCTCATTATGCGCATCAGATAAAGGGGGAGCCGTATGAGATGAAAATCTCACGTACGGTTCTGGAACGGAGATTCTTTCAATGGAATAACGAACGACCGTAACGGATGTCGGCTCAATCCGAAGGAAATTATGCGGAAGCTCTACAGAATTATTATGAAGCTATGCGACTAGAAAATCGATCCCTATGATCGAAGTTATATACTCTATAACATAGGTCTTATCCACACAAGGAACGGAGAACATACAAAAGCTTTGGAATATTATTTTCGGGCACTAGAACGAAACCCGTTCTTACCACAAGCTTTTAATAATATGGCTGTGATCTGTCATTACGTGCGACTATCTCCACTATAGAAAGAAAAAAAAGAGAAAATTCGCTAATAAATACTAAAAAAAATAGGCTTTCTACATATGTATTGTCCAAACTAACGATTTGTATCAGCTGTAGCAAAGAAAGAAACTTCATAGAAGCAGAAATATGAAGAAATAGGTATGCCTAGATACTTTATTCTATGGATAAAGGATCTAATTGATAGAAGAAGCACCGTAAAGATCAATTAGTCAGGTTTTTGGCCGATACAATAAAAACTGCTTACTTATATCATGATATAAGATCAAAATGAAGGAATCCACTTATGTAATAGGGTGGATCCCCTACAATATTGAGCAGCGGTGTAGCATCAGATCCCAAAGACAGTAAGTCTTTTCTTTCTTATGAAGGAAAGTCTTTTTCAAGGATTCTATATAAATTTCTAGATGAAACCGAGATAGTTATCTTTCAGAAAATTGTAACGATAGTGGGTGGAATGCCTATGCTTTATTCTTCTGAAGGTGGGAGAAAAGATAAAACTTATTTAATTATTCAGCAAAATTGAAGTTTGAAACTTATATAATTAACCGCTTTTGCTTAACTCGAGAAAAAAAAATGGGCTAGATCTATGAAAAATTTCATTCAATTAGATTAGATATGATAAATTTTTTTAAATATGGGACAGCAAAAGAAT
>NW_026124613.1:0-2500 GCF_025177605.1 Cucumis melo | reverse complement strand
GTTACTTTTTATTGGCACTGGAAGCACATCACATTATGGCAGGGTAACGTTTCACAATTTAATGAATCTTCCACTTATTTGATGGGATGGTTAAGAGATTATCTATGGTTAAACTCTTCACAACTTATCAATGGATATAATCCTTTTGGTATGAATAGTTTATCAGTCTGGGCATGGATGTTCTTATTTGGACATCTTGTTTGGGCTACTGGCTTTATGTTCTTAATTTCCTGGCGCGGATATTGGCAAGAATTGATTGAAACTTTAGCATGGGCTCACGAACGCACACCTTTGGCTAATTTGATTCGATGGAGAGATAAACCAGTGGCTCTTTCCATTGTGCAAGCAAGATTAGTTGGATTAGCCCACTTTTCTGTAGGTTATATATTTACTTATGCGGCTTTCTTGATTGCCTCTACATCAGGCAAATTTGGTTAATTTTGTATGTGTTGTATCCGCGAAAATATCATTTCTTTCGATGGAGAAGGAGATCTTCCTTCTTATATTTCTACATCTAGGATCCGACTTGTATCATTGATACTACTAGGAATTGAATCATTATGGCAAGGAAAAGTTTAATTCAGAGGGAGAAGAAGAGGCAAAAATTGGAACAAAAATATCATTTGATTCGTCGATCCTTAAAACAAGAAATAAGCAAAGTTCCATCGTTGAGTGAGAAATGGGAAATTCATGGAAAGTTACAATCCCCACCGCGTAATAGTGCACCCACACGTCTTCATCGACGTTGTTTTTTAACCGGAAGACCGAGAGCTAACTATCGAGACTTTGGGCTCTCTGGACACATACTTCGTGAAATGGTTCATGCATGCTTGTTGCCTGGGGCAACAAGATCAAGTTGGTAAGGATTCAAATATCTCTTTCTATTAATTTCTATGATTATAGAGGGACCCCTTTACCATTCTGTATAAATGGACTATTCTATTTGTACAGATATGGTATAGGGGTGCATTCAATCTTTGTTTGTCTATTAGTTCACAGTTCTTCTCTTTATCGCGGGGTAGAGCAGCTTGGTAGCTCGCAAGGCTCATAACCTTGAAGTCACGGGTTCAAATCCTGTCTCCGCAAAATTTTTTTTGTCTAAAAAAATTGAGGTTTGATCTTGGTAACTATTAATTAATTACTATATAATATTCGCTTTTTTTCTTTCCAGATGGGAGGAAAAGAAGGGGGGAGGATAGAACCACTATACTATCACGGTCGACTATACTTAAAAATTTATCCTATTAAATGAAAAACATTAACCCATTATCCTCATCCTGGGCGGATAGCGGGAATCGAACCCGCATCTTCTCCTTGGCAAGGAGAAATTTTACCATTCAACTATATCCGCATTTTTTTTTATCTGCAATCTATAGTATAGATCAGTGCAGAGCTATCCTCTTATACTAGGCTATTAATACTAGGTTAGAGTATAATTAGGCTATTTTTATATAATATATATATAGATTTAACCAATTATATAGTTATTATATAATATATTTTATACTATACTATTTATTTTTCTAATATTTGGAATTCATCTTTATAACTAAATAAAGATAATTATATATTTTTGTCTATATAATTATATATAATATATAGTTTCTCTATTATCAATATCTAAGTATTATTATATACTTTCAAATATATTATTTTTATATGAATTATGTGAGATATATTCAATTTTGACAATACAAGAAAGAGACCCCCCTCCCTCTAAATTTTTTTCTTTATTTGCATTTTTCATTTTTAGGACTTATATTGTATTTTAATGTCTCTCACAATTCGAAAGAATTAGGGGAGGGTCGTTTCATTTTTGTATCGAGAACGAAGAGGTTCAAGAGATAAGAGAATTAAGGATACCCACCAGAAAGACTAATCCAATCCATAATGATGTACCGGAAAATACAACATTTTTGTTACCCGACCAACCTTCAGGAGAAGCAAATACAACGGGCACACTAATCAGTAAGATTGATGAAGTAACAATTAATGCAAAAACAGCCAATTGGAAAGCAATAGTCATGTTTCTAATCCTCCAATCTACCAACAAAATATACCATTTGATCCCTTTACCAGCCAGCCAAAATTTTGATAAAATGTATCAGGGAGGGATTTTACCATAAATCCATTGATTCTATATTACTTCTTACTTTTTTAATACTTTAGCATGCATGGGATTGCGGGGTAGTCTTTTTTTACTTCACAAAAAGGGGTATACTGGATCATATATATCTATATGTATAGAGATAGACTTATAGATTCACGCCTTATATTTGTCTATAGTATAGACAGTAATGGTAGCAACTTATATGTCAATCTTCTATTCGATGGGATGGAATATAAATAAAATAGAAATTATCTTTCGGAGAGATGGCCGAGTGGTTGATAGCTCCGGTCTTGAAAACCGGTATAGTTCGAAACAAAGAACTATCGAGGGTTCGAATCCCTCTCTCTCCTTTTGTTCGGCGAATCAATTTGTTTCTTTATTTTATTGGTT
>NW_026124612.1:17500-24530 GCF_025177605.1 Cucumis melo | reverse complement strand
AACCCAATCGCTCTTTTGATTTTGGAAAAAAACTCTTTATCAATATACTGCTTCTTCTACACATTCCCCTCTACCTCATAACGTAGAGTAACTAATAGTTAGGACTTAGAAAAAAATGGATAACTCACTCATAAGAAAAGTCCTTCCCGCATCAAGCACTAATATAGTTTTAACGTCTAATTAGATCGGCGAATCATTCAAATTAAGAACATAAGCCCGTTACTTTTTATTTCTCTATAATTGGAGCATAGTGCCCTATCCATTTATTCATTCGACCCGACTTTACTTTTTTTTCCGCATCAAGAATTCAAACAAGTTTGGCCTAATCTAGTAAGGTAAAAATATTACTAGAATTTTCCATTAATACGACATGCTGCTTTTTCCATTCATTCCTTTCAGGATCAGTCGCGGTCTTACAAACTCTACCGATAGTATGGACGAATCTGTTACTTCATAGAAATGTGTAAAAGATGCTAGCCGCACTTAAAAGCCGAGTACTCTACCATTGAGTTAGCAACCCCAAAATATGAAAAAATTTTTCTGTGTAGATACAATCGGAATCAAAATAACAAAAGAAATGAAATTAGATGACGTAATCAAAATATTGCAATAAAAAAAACTTCTTATATCACTTTACACAAAAGTAATTTTTTGTATCACAAAAAATACAATGAGACCATCATGTGCGTGAAAAGCAAGGGTCATGAAAGGGAGATAACTAGCTTCATTTATACACAATCGGATTATATTTGTTTGATACACTGTTGTCAATATTAATGTGAATAATGAAAAACGCCTATAATGGACAAAACAAAAGAATTATAAATGAATAAAAAACAAATGGAAATAACAATTTGAGTTGAATAACTATATTTAACTAGATAAAGTTAACAAAATAGAATAAGAGAAAATATTCTAATAATAATAAATTCTATTAAAATAATAGAAAAGAATTAAAAAAAACTACGTACTTAGATTGGCACTATAGAGATAATCAACATAGATAGACATAAAAGATGTAGGCGAAAGAAGAAATTAAGGAAGAAGTAGAAAAAAAATATATCGGGTTTGTGGATTGAATAAACCCGATATATTTTTTTTCTATTCATCTTAGATCAATTTATATCAATAAAATAAAAATCGATTTTTTCATTAGCGAAGACGCAATTTTAAGGTAATAAGTGTATAGTATGAATAGAACAAGAGAGAGGGGGAAATACTAAAGAAAAGGTTAGTCAAAGCTATATACAAGTTAAGTTATCACACCCTCGTTTTTTTATTTCATTAATAAAAATGGAATTTCGGTTATTGATTAAGGTGAAGTTCCGTAAAAACACCTGCCTTCTTTAAAATATCATGAACAGTTCCTGTAGGTTGAGCACCCTTTTCAAGGAAATATAGAATAGCAGGAACATTTAAATAGGTTTGATTCTTTATCGGATCATAAAAACCCACTTTACGAAGATCTCTTCCTTCTCTTCGGCATCGAACATCAATTGCAATGATTCGATAAACGGCTCATTGGGATAGATGTAAATTTTAAGTACCCCCCCCAGAACCGTATAAGAAGTTTTTCTCCTCGTACGGCTCGAGGAAATTCAAAGTTATGTATAGAATTCTAATTAATGTCAAATAGATCTATAGATTATTAAATCAATTAGACTATGATTTAAAAATTTTTTTCTTATTCTTTTGTTTTTCTTTTGAAAAAAAAAACTCATTCTTATCCCCATAACTCAAGTTGGATAACTCTCACGCAAAGGAAAAAAACCCTTAAGCTTAAGCATTTCATTTATTGAGCGGTCTCTAACCTCTTTATTTTTGCCTGTCTCCGTTAGAATCTATTTCGATTCTTCATTCTGATCTAGTTTAGTTATTGAGACAATTGAAAAAAGATTTTTACTTGTTCCGGGATCCTTTATCCTTTCCTTGAATCATTGGGTTTAGACATTACTTCGGTGATCTTTAATCGTTTCAAAATGGTAGCAACATACCATTTTTTTTGATTTCCTTTTTATCAAAGAATCATATAAATAATGGATTCTCGTGTGATTACACTTTTAATCCAATTTGATGTTTGAATTTGAAACTTGTTCGAATTGGATCCTTTCGATTTGTATACCGAACCTATACTTACGAAGTAGTTTTAACTTATTGATTGACACTAACCCTAGATCTCTGCCCTTGATAAATGAATCAATACTTTCTACTCGAGCTCCATCATGTACTATTTACATCAAAAACCCTAAAAAAAAAAAAGAGCTCGAGTGCAACCGAACAAACTATGTCGAGTCAAGAGCATCTTCATTCCTATATAATATAAAATGGTGGGTGTAAGAATCCACAGTGGATCATGTCCTTCAAGTCGCACGTTGCTTTCTACCACATCGTTTTAAACGAAGTTTTACCATAACCTCTAATTTCTTGGAACTGGTATGTAATTGATTCATTTATGGAATCATGTATAGTCATTGGGTTAGTTGGTCCATAGTAATCTATACTCTTATGACATGGGTAGTTTTTGAAAAAGTCTTAGCAATACTTCAATTTATTGAAACCCATATTTTATTGTATATATTGTATCAATAACATTTTTTTGTATGAGTGCAATATTTATTTCTCTATATATAGATATTTTCTAGATAGAGAGAGATTTTTTGAAATTTCTATAAAATCAATTAAGAAATAATTAATTACGAATAATTAAGAATCTCCATTTTTCAATTTCTTCATAGAATGGATTCACGAGTTTAACACTTCTTCGAGTACCAAGGACTCATAAGAAATAATTAAAAAGATTTACTTGATTGAAAATTTACTACCTAAATATTATATTATAATATTATTTGAATAAATTTTTGTAAAGGATTTATTACATTTGATTATGATAAATAAATGTATATTCGGGATTAACCCATCAATTAGATAGATCTAAAATAAAAAAAAAAAAAAGAAATAAAACGATAAAAATAGATAATAACAATACATACATATCAGCATTTTCTGCCTAGTTTATTTAACTTAAGAGACTCAATAATCTTTCCTTAAAATAAAGTGAAAAAGATGTATGAATTGTTACTTGGATTTACAATTATTCATTACAGACAAACATACGAAAAAATGAGGTGAAAAGAAATACATAATATGTTACATATGTAACTTGATTCTTTGTTAATCAGATTCGGGCAGATATTCAAATTGATATCTTCCGTTATGGATTAACTCCTATCTACCCCCAATTAGATCGAGTAGATGCATCATAAATAAAAAAAGGATCCTACGGGGGACTGGACTAGTTTCGGAGGTGCTAGACTATCTTGTATAAGGCGAAAGTCAAACAGATCTAGAGTAAACGATTGTTCCTACCTATTTTTTTTTATTTGACTCTAAAATTTAGTACCCTAAACCCTAAATAGGTCTTAAGTTTCTTAAGACCATTAATTCAATTCCATTAGTGCCAAAAACACAAGACCTTCGTGTTTATAATTCAGAAATCCACAGAAAAAAAATACTCGGGTTTCACAAACCATTTAAGAGATAGAGAATAATAGAGGCTTTCGCATTTCTGAAATGCATCATTATAAGAAAATAATAAAGAACAATCACATTCGATCTATATTTAGACTCTTAAGCATAAGGTTGTTTAAAACGGCAATCTATAGTCTGATATCGAATATTTTTCCATATATCTTATAATATACTATTATTATATATAATAATAATACGCATACTCTGGGACGGAAGGATTCGAACCTCCGAATAGCGGGACCAAAACCCGTTGCCTTACCACTTGGCCACGCCCCATTTATATTCAACACTAATAAACACTAATATTGGTAGTGCTTAGTCGTCAATTCCAGTACAAATATTTATAGAATAAATTAGATTGTTGCTCAGATTTTGATACGTTTATAGATCCAATTAAACTCAATTTATTGATCATTACATATAATTCCATTAAGATATTGTATGAAAGTAGGATTTCTTCTATTCTCGTTTTATTTGAGAATTGAAGGATTTTTGATTGGCTGAGTTCAAATCAAAGAAAGGTTTTTTGACCTACTTTATGTTATTAATTTTTCCCTTATCCCTTATATCATAGCAATAATAGGGGATTAATAACTCAATCAAATCAAAAGAAATACAATTATCTTCAAGAACAAAGAAAAAAAAATTGTTATGCTTAATATCTTAAGTTTCATCGGTATCTGTCTTAATTCTTTCCTTTATTCAAGTAGTTTTTTCGTCGCCAAATTGCCCGAGGCCTACGCTTTTTTGAATCCAATAGTAGATGTTATGCCAGTAATACCTCTATTCTTTTTTCTATTAGCTTTTGTTTGGCAAGCTGCTGTAAGCTTTCGATAATATTTTTAATACTGTCCGAGACAAATTCATGATTTACTAGAAAAAAAAAAAAAAAGATTCTAACTAGTTATAAGATCAGATAAGTTGTACATACAGTCTGAAGCTTTAAGTTGAATCCAATATTGAAATTATTCTATAGCTATGATAAATCTGGATCACTCTCATTTTCTTATTCTTACTTTTTTCCTTTGAACGACCCTCTTCGAGTCCCCCACAATATAGAATTGTGGGTATGAAATCCAATTTTGAGTAATCAAGGACTCAACTCTTAAAATTTTTTCCTATTTATAGAAATAACTTCACTGCATTTCTTGGTGTCAAACCAGATTAAAATAGAGAATCTATTCTCTTAAAAAAAAAATGATCTTGGAGATTGTGTAATGCTTACTCTCAAACTATTTGTTTATACAGTAGTAATATTCTTTGTTTCTCTCTTCATTTTCGGATTCCTATCTAATGACCCGGGACGTAATCCGGGGCGTGAAGAATAACAAAATCAGATTTTTTTTCCTTGCTTGATTTTGAAATGTTCTTAACATTTTATCTATTCCACATCTTTCCTCAACTATAAAAAAATACCAAGTAATTGACAGAAACGGAAAGAGAGGGATTCGAACCCTCGGTACAAAAAAATCGTACAACGGATTAGCAATCCGACGCTTTAGTCCACTCAGCCATCTCTCCCCAAATTGAAAAAGGATAATTACTATGATACATTGTATAAAAAATAGAAAATAAAGGCTTGAAAAAAGCCCTTCTTTATCTCTCTTTATTATCTTTATCTACCCCTTTATAGATATATAATTTCATTATATTGATATAGATAATTATCTAGATATATCGATGGATATCTATCAAATCGATAAAAACTTTTTTTTATTAGGAATTCCATTTAGATAAATTAGATTTCATTAGATAAGGGCTCAAAAGAAGAGATATCTTCAATCCTAATATATAAATAATACCAATATATTAAAGATTCATAAAAATATTTATAAATAAAAAGAAAGTACCTTTTTTAGTTTATTTCATCCGAAAAGCCCTTTTCTTTTTATTTTTAGTTCCACGGCCTGGCCTGGTCAGTACCTAGCCGGGCTTTTTTTGTTCCAATAAATCGTAGATCAAATTATTTATTTGATTTGAAAATGTTTTTGAAAAAAAAAAAAAATAGAAACAACAAGAATCCTAAGAAGATTTATTATTTCAATTCCTATGATACAGAAAAAGATGATATAGAATCAAGGTTCGATTTCTTATTATTATTTTTTAGTACTTTACTAGAATAAAAAACTTGTTAATTAGTTAATTAAAACGAGTCCTCTTTTCCTAATCTCATTAGTGGCCCTGATGAAAATACGTCAACGCTCAAATTTTCATGATTATTTTCTGATCCGATCTTTTTATTACTTATTAATACGACTTATTTTCGTCTTCGACAAAAGGTCCATTTATATACAATAATTGCATTGTAGCGGATATAGTTTAGTGGTAAAAGTGCGATTCGTTCTATTAATCCCTTAATAGTTAAGGGATCCTTCGGGTTGATTAATATTCCGATCAAAAACTTTATTTCTTAAAAGGATTTAATCCTTTACCTCTCGATGAAAGATTCGAGGAAAAATAAAAATTCTCGTGATTTGTATCCAAAAATATGTTCTAAATTGAAAAAATTGGATCATGAAATTACGAAACATAATTTTATTGAATTGGATCAATACTTCCAATTGAAGGAATAAGGGATCCATGGATAAAGGTGGAATTTTTTCTAATCGTAACTAAATCTTCAATTTTTTCTTTGTATAAGGGAGATTGAAGCAAAACAAAATAGCTATTAAACAATGTCTTTGGTTTACTAGAGACGTCGACATCGTTTTTTTAGCTCGGCGGAAACAAAATACTTTTCCTAAGGATTATATTAAATAGAAATAGGGAACGAAATAAATAACTGGAAAGATTGTTATAATCTCCTCTTGTATAGGGATCATCTATAAAGCGGGTCCTTTTGAATGCATTCAGACGGAAAGGCTGACATAGATGTTATGGATGGTATTTTTTTTTGTTTACATCTTATAAATTTAGGAATTTATCCATCTTCCATAAAGGAGCCGAATGAAACCAAAGTTTCACGTTCGGTTTTGAATTAGAGACGTTCAGTTCAAAATGATGAATCAACGTCGACTATAACCCCTAGCCTTCCAAGCTAACGATGCGGGTTCGATTCCCGCTATCCGCTTATCTTATCTTATAATATTCTTATCTTATAATTTATATATATTATAAATAGAAATTAATTAATAATGGAATTACTCAAATAAAAATTTTCAATTTACTTAATTTTAACTAAATTTTAACTAATGTATTAGTTAATGTAATGCATCATTGAATTCAATATGCAATTTCCGGAATTCTCACACATTTTTTTTACGAACAAGAGAGGTGAAAATACGAAAAAAAAAATTGGAATCAAAAGCGTCCATTGTCTAATGGATAGGACATAGGTCTTCTAAACCTTTGGTATAGGTTCAAATCCTATTGGACGCAATTTTTTTTCATATATTTTTTTTTAGTTTTAAATTTTCTATATCATGTCAAGAAAGGAAAGATTTTGAATGATTTGAATAAGAGACGCTTATTTATTAATAGTAATTTATAAATTAGTTTTAAT
>NW_026124612.1:12500-15000 GCF_025177605.1 Cucumis melo | reverse complement strand
ATTGCAATTATTTCTGAGAAATTCCCATATATCTTTTTGAATGTAATGAGCCTATCCTCTTTTCTCTATTCATATTCCACAAAGAAAAAGAAAAAAATATGGATCATTAATCCAAGACCCGAATATTCGGAGGACTCTTCTGACCAAACAAACAATTGTCAGCAAAGTTGTTTCTTTTTTTTTCTTGAAATCCAAAAAAATTTTCTTACTTTATACATAACATAGGTCATCGATTCAGCATTGGATAAAAAAGAAAAAATGAGGGTGAAATCCTCATTTTTTTAGTTTTTTACAAAAAAATTCTAATATTCTATTAAAATAGAAAATAATAAAAAAGGGGGGGTTCAAATCATTTTATCGACATGAGTGTTCTATATCGAAAAAAAAGCCCAACTATTTGAAACGATTTATGTATTAACTATGTATTAACATAGTAGTAGAAAGAGTACCATGCTACGTCTGGACTTCAAACGTTTTAACCATGTTAATAGTCCCACATTATTGGTTGATAGAGAATCAAAGTTGATTTACCAATGAATCACGAAATGCTATGGTTCTTCAATATGATTTCTTCATTTTGTCAGAAGTAATTCGCGGGATCATGCACCTTTTCGTAGTTATAACTAGAAAAGTACAGTTGGTTGTATCCAACTTATTCTTGAAATAAACAACTCGCACACACTCCCTTTCCAAAAAAAATCAATACACCAAGCACTACGCTTAGATTTATTGGATTTGTTGCTAAAATATCGGTATTAAATCCGAAACTCTCGGCGGATGGCCAGTAACCCAAAGAAATGAAAGAATCGGTTACATTTTTCATATGATCTCCTTTTATAGATAAAACTAATTATCTATTTCTTTCTATTTTTTTTTATTTTATTAATTTCCTATTTCTATTCGAAATAGAGTAAAAAATATGTTGTAAGAATCCTAAAAAAAAAGTTCCATTCGAGATTGGACTAAGAAAGGGAAGGAAGAAGGCGAGTCAGTATGCTAATGCCTCATCCTCAAATCAATCCTTCCCATAGGTTATTGTCCCAACGAATAAGTAATTGTAGGAGTGAAAGCTTCGTATAATTCGAAAAAGCAAGAGCAGCAAGTCCAAGTAAATAAAATACGAAAAAAAATACGTAATTTTTTTAGGATTAAACAAAAGGATTCGCAAATAAAAGTGCTAATGCTACAACTAGTCCATAAATTGTTAAAGCTTCCATAAAAGCCAGACTAAGCAATAAAGTACCTCGGATTTTTCCCTCCGCCTCGGGTTGTCTCGCGATCCCTTCTACAGCTTGGCCCGCAGCAGTACCTTGACCAATCCCAGGTCCAATAGAAGCAAGCCCGACGGCCAACCCAGCAGCAATAACGGAAGCGGCAGAAATCAGTGGATTCATGATAAGTTCCTCACACCAAAAGAAAGAAATGGTTAATGATACAATCAACCAATGAATTATAACTTATTATTCCATCACTAAGATTTATCCAACTAAAAATTACGAATTGAAGTAATAATATTATTGAATCGTCCAAACTACTTCAATCTCTCTTTTTTAGTTCCTATCCATCCACGTAGTTTTTGTGAATCCATACGACTTTTGTTCTTCCATTTCTTTTAAAGCATTCTTTGAATTCTTCATTGTTTTTCTTGATTTAATCTCTCTATTCATTCAATATTGAATTCAAAATTACATTACAGCCGAAACAGAAGGACTTCCATTGTAAGCCCTATCTAAATTCACAGTAGTAGGGCGGATTAGATATTCTTTAGTTCCTATATAACTAGTTAATATCTAATATAACATATACATGTGTTTCTTACCTAACGTAAACCAATTATTCATATCTTGGATTCCATCGAATTTGAGAATCATTCTTCGAAATATCCACAAGGGTTGTCTTATAGCAATTCGATTCAATACATCTAGTTGACTCCACTCTCCTCTACTCTACCCTACCCAATCCTTTTTTCTCGTTTTTTGGAAACCCTTTCTTTTTAGAATTATCCCACATGGAGACAATCAATCTAAATGAACGAATTCATTAGTCCAAATCCTTGCATAGAAATATCAATATTTTATTAATCTAAGTTCATGTAATTTTTTTTTGTTCAATCGTTGAGAGGAAAAAGATCTTTTAGATCTCTTTCCTTTTTTTTTAATTCCCGAATATCGTAATCTTTCTAGTCTTACTCCCTAGATAGTATATACCTTCCTTATTTTTTGATTATTTGTATATTTATGTTCCCTAAGTAGATTATCTTGAGCCATGTATACATTGCCTTGGTCTAAGCTAAAAAAAAGAGTATTTAGAAAACTAATCAATGATGACCCTCCATGGATTCGCCTATATAAGCTGCAGCTAAAGTTGCAAAAATAAGAGCTTGAATACCACTTGTAAATAATCCAAGGAACATAACAGGTATAGGAACTACTAAAGGTACTAAAGAAACAAGAACAACAACTACTAATTCATCAGCTAATATATTTCCGAAAAGTCGAAA
>NW_026124612.1:7500-10000 GCF_025177605.1 Cucumis melo | reverse complement strand
CGATGAACAGTTGCTCCTGAAGTGGCCAAATAAGGCTTAGCTAATCTTATTACTACAGAATCAACTTCAACAATTATAATTTGACCCGATTTTAGGTGTGGTCTATTTTTGGCTATACATACATTTTCAAAAAAAAAATGTCCAAGACTAATTCTTGTTCTTGTAGGTGTTTCTTCACAATAATTATTGTGATAATTATGATGCAGAAAATGCCAATTCAAATTAAATGTATTGAAAACGATGTTACTGCATGGATCGGAATTGAAAATCCCCCCGTTTTCATCCATTAAATAATATTTAAGTACTTGAAAAGTCTGTTTTAAATTGTCAAGTTGCAAATATTTAGTTAGGGAGATCGGATTATGAGTTATTAAGTCATAAAATGAATAAAAATTCACAATTTGAGGGGCCGCCCCTAAAGGTCCTAACGAATTCCTAATTGAAATTAGAGGATCCTTTTTACTTGATTCTTTTATGACATTATAATCTTTTACATCGTTGAATAGATCCATTTGCAAACAATTCGATGCTGACAAAATTATCAAAGATTGGCGTTCCTTATTTCTATTGAACAACGTACGAATAGTTCCTTGATTTTGACTCGGAGATTGTGGAACCCTTGTCTTGGAATAAATAGAAAAAAATGGATTGATATTCGTGCGATCTGACTCATTATTAAAGATCAATCCTGAACCTGACGGATCTTTCCTTTTTCTCATATACGCAGTATCGGATTTCCCTAAGTCTATTCGTAGGAAATTTCGAACCAGACCATTTGTACTTACTTCAACAAAGGAAGCGCGCGCGTCTTCGATAGAAGAGCTTTTTTTGTCTCGGTCCCAATTCAACAATAAACAAGTCCGAACTAATTGAATGCTTGTGCCAGAAATTCCCCGAATTGGTTTTCCATTTCCATAAAGTATATAATTGACAACTCTAAGCTCCAGATTATCCCTTTCTTGCAATAGATCCTGTGGGAAAAGTTTTACTAAATTGATACCGTCGGCTAGTTCATATATGATTACAGGTCGAACAAAAACAAAATACTTTTTCTTGGTAGGTGTGATCCACTGGACATAAATCCAATTTTTCGATTTTTTTGATTTCTTAGAATTTTTTTTTACTCTTTCTGGTGGTATCAAGATGCCATTGTGTCGGGATATCTTATCCATCTCTCCAGGAAAATGTATATCTCCAGAAAATATTTTGAGTTCAATCCTTTTTTTTTTTTTCTCCACTCGGACCAATCCACCTACTCGGCTTCTTATACTTAAAGTTAGTCGTGTAGCTACTCCAATGATACTATTGTTCCGTACCATTATGGAAGAAGATTCTGGTAAAATATGCACTTCCTCGGGAATGAAAAAAAATCGATCCACTTTCATTTGCATTTGGTATTTTGGCTTAAAGTCTTTGACTCCTCGATACTCAATCAAATCCTCTTTTTTGAGGATTGAATGCACCCCTATAGTCCCATATTTAGTAATTCCTGAACTATTTCTTCTGTATTGAGGATCATCGAAAAAAGCAAGAATACTATTTCTACGAAAAAGACCATTTATGGGTATTTCAATCGAAATACCGGAAGGGGGTCGTAGTTCTTTTTCTCGTTCTTGAAGTGATTCAAATTGAATGATGAATCCATTTCTTCGCCTCTTTGCCAATAAATCAGAATTACCGTGGAAAATAGCAGGATATGTGAGATTAGATTGACCCGTACATAGGATTGGATTAAGTTCTGAATAATCAGGAATTCCGCTTTCGTTTTTACCAGAGAGATCCGGACCATAAAATTTTTGTCCCACTTTATCATTATTTACTGAAAGGCTAGAAATATATCTTCTTTCGACACAAAGAGAATGAACGTTAATTTGATCTTGATCCTTGTAGAGTGAAAAAGGGACTACACTGCATCCGCACGAACCTCCTGATAATATCCATAAATGACTTGTTTTTGGTAAGAGATGGACATTACTATATGTAAATTCGGGTGCATGGTACACGTCGGTACTCCAATGCATTTCTCCCTCTGAGTCAGAATAAATATGTTTTCGAACTCTCTCTTTTAAATTAAGAGTGTATGTTCCCGCGCGAATCTCAGCAATCACTTGTTCTGATTCTACATATTGATCATTTTGAACTAAAAGTAAACTTTTTGGTGGAATAGTGACGTTATGTATAATATCCTCACTCTCAATAGTTACATACAAGTCTATATAACATAAAAAAGCAGGATGCCCATGGCGTGTACGTGTGGGATGAACCAAATTCTCATTGAATTTGATTTTGCCATTAGAAGAAGCTCGTATATGTTCTGCAGTCCCCCCTGTGAATACTCCGCCGGTATGAAAAGTTCTTAATGTTAGTTGAGTACCCGGTTCTCCAATAGATTGACCCGCAATAATACCTACGGCTTCTCCCAATTCTACCAGGTCCCCGTGAGTAGGACTTCGTCCATAACATAATCGGCAGATCCAAGATGTACTCCTACAAGTAAAGG
>NW_026124611.1:12500-23615 GCF_025177605.1 Cucumis melo | reverse complement strand
ATATTGGCGCACAGACTCCCTTCTTCTATATTTTCAGAGAACGAGAATTAGTATATGATCTATTCGAAGCAGCCACCGGTATGAGAATGATGCATAATTTTTTTCGTATCGGGGGAGTCGCGGCTGATCTACCTCATGGATGGATAGATAAATGTTTGGATTTCTGCGATTATTTTTTGACAGCGGTTGCTGAATATCAAAAACTTATTACACAAAATCCTATTTTTTTAGAACGAGTTGAGGGAGTAGGTATTATTTCTGGAGAAGAGGTCATAAATTGGGGGTTATCAGGACCAATGCTACGAGCTTCCGGAATACCATGGGATCTTCGTAAAGTTGATCGTTATGAGTGTTATGACGAATTTGATTGGGAAGTTCAGTGGCAAAAAGAAGGCGATTCATTAGCTCGTTATTTAGTCAGACTTGCTGAGATGACGGAATCCGTAAAAATTATTCAACAAGCTTTGGAAGGAATTCCAGGGGGACCTTATGAAAATTTAGAAATACGATCTTTTGATCGAGCAAGGTCTCCGGAATGGAATGACTTTGACTATCGATTCATTAGTAAAAAACCTTCGCCAACTTTTGAATTGGCGAAACAAGAACTTTATGTGAGAGTCGAAGCCCCCAAAGGAGAATTGGGCATTTTTTTGATAGGGGATCAGGGTGGTTTTCCTTGGAGGTGGAAAATTCGCCCGCCGGGTTTTATCAATTTGCAAATTCTTCCTCAGTTAGTTAAAAGAATGAAATTGGCTGATATTATGACAATACTAGGTAGCATAGATATCATTATGGGAGAAGTTGATCGTTAAAATGATAATTGATACATCACAAGTCCAAGATATCAATTCTTTTTCGAGATTGGAATTCTTAAAAGAATTCTATGGAATTCTATGGGTACTTGTCCCTATTTTGACTACTGTATTGGGAATCACAATAGGCGTACTAGTAATTGTATGGTTAGAAAGAGAAATATCCGCAGGAATACAACAACGGATTGGACCTGAATATGCTGGTCCTTTGGGAGTTCTTCAAGCTTTAGCAGATGGTACAAAACTACTTTTTAAAGAAAATCTGCTTCCATCTAGAGGTGATACTCGCTTATTCAGTATGGGACCATCGATAGCAGTCATATCAATTTTACTAAGCTATTCAGTAATTCCTTTTGGTTATCGCCTTGTTTTAGCCGATCTACCTATCGGTGTTTTTTTATGGATTGCCATTTCAAGTGTTGCTCCCATCGGACTTCTTATGTCAGGATATGGATCCAATAATAAATATTCCTTCTTAGGTGGTCTACGAGCTGCTGCTCAATCAATTAGTTATGAAATACCATTAACTCTATGTGTATTATCAATATCTCTACGTGTGATTCGTTGAGACATAAACTTCTCCCACTTTTTTTCGAGAAAAGGGTTGAAATGCATTGAATAGATATCCTCATTTTTATATTTATTATTCGGATTAATGAACTAAATCAGATAGTTATATGAGTGAAAGAAAACAGCTTATATAAATAAAAATTAGCAGTCAAAATATTAAGTCTCATTTTCTATGTATAAGAGTTAAGCAGAAAAAAATATAGGCGCAAGAGAGCCCCAAGATTGGGTCACTAGTTATCCTGTCTTGAAGCGGACTCAAAAGATCAACCGGATTGAGTTTTCACTATTATTTTTATGTACTACCATATGTGTATTACCATAACACAGCCGATTGAGCAAAAATGAGTGGATGGTTAGAAACACCAAGATATACAAAGGATTAGTAATGGAGATTTTCAAAATTATCCAAAACCAAAAGAGAGAGAAGGACATTTTTGCAAAATGCATAATATAAAAAGAATACGAATTGGGGCTTTAAGTTTGTAGAAATGATCAGGCAGTACTCCCCACGATTCCGATCCAGAGTATACGCCTATCCACCCATTAAATAAATGACTATCGGAAACGAAATAATCCCTTATTGAGTAAGTACCCTTTTTCTCAGAAAGAAGAATAGGAACGAAAAAAAATGGAAAGAATCCAATTACAAAAAAAAAAAAAAAGAGATATTTTTTATTGTTTCTTATCTCCATTACTATATGCATTTCTTTCCTATCTCCCTATTCATAGAGATAGAATTCATGTCCGAATTCATGAACTAATGGAATAGCCAATTTTTTTTTCGTAATTGAAAACAATGGGTTATTGATATTTATAATAAATAGTATTTTAGTAAAGAATTAAGTTATTACTCAACAAAGAATTTTTTTTAAAGGATGAGATCAATTCAGAAGTAACCTTTTTCTTTATTATTATAACAGACAGAATTCTATTGGGTTAATTTGGGGACACACGATAGATTTTTATCTTATAGTATATTTTTATCTTATAGTATTCTACAAAAAAAACATAGCAAGACAAGATAAATAATCCCGATACGCTCCTTAGATTTATTTAAGGCCCTCAAGGAGCCGTATGAGGTGAAAATCTCATGTACGGTTCTGTAATAGCGATGAGAACAGTGATGTTATTACCGACTATAATTATCTAACAGTTCTAGTACCGTTGATATAGTTGAGGCTCAATCAAAATATGGTTTTTGGGGTTGGAATTTGTGGCGTCAACCTATAGGGTTTGTTATTTTTCTAATTTCTTCCTTAGCAGAATGCGAGAGATTACCTTTTGATTTACCAGAAGCAGAAGAAGAATTAGTAGCGGGTTATCAAACTGAGTATTCAGGTATAAAATTTGGTTTATTTTATGTTGCTTCCTATCTAAATCTATTAGTTTCTTCGTTATTTGTAACTGTTCTTTACTTGGGTGGTTGGGATATCTCTATTCCATACATATTAGGTTATGAACTATTTGAAATAAATAAAGTGTATGAAGTCTTTGGAATGACAATTAGTATCTTTATTACATTAGCGAAAACTTATTTGTTCTTGTTCATTTCTATAGCAACAAGATGGACTTTACCCCGACTAAGAATAGATCAACTATTAAATCTTGGATGGAAATTTCTTTTACCTATATCTCTCGGTAATCTATTATTAACAACATCTTTTCAACTCTTTTCATTGTAAAGGAATACCATATTCTATATTCACGACTTGCTCAAACAAGAGAAAGAAACAAACATAAAATTCTTTAGAGATATTATAATATGTTCCCTATGGTAACTGGGTTCATGAATTATGGTCAACAAACAGTACGAGCTGCAAGGTACATTGGTCAGGGTTTCATGATTACTTTATCCCATGCAAATCGTTTGCCTGTAACTATTCAATATCCTTACGAAAAATTAATAGCATCGGAGCGTTTCCGTGGTCGAATCCATTTTGAATTCGATAAATGCATTGCTTGTGAAGTATGTGTTCGTGTATGTCCTATAGATCTCCCCGTTGTTGATTGGAAATTGGAAACGGATATTCGAAAGAAACGATTGCTTAATTACAGTATTGATTTCGGGATCTGTATATTTTGTGGTAACTGCGTTGAATATTGTCCAACAAATTGTTTATCAATGACTGAAGAATATGAACTTTCTACTTATGATCGTCACGAATTGAATTATAATCAAATTTCTTTGGGTCGTTTACCAATGTCAGTAGTTGATGATTATACAATTAGAACAATTTTGAATTCGAATTCGCCTCAAATTGAAGTCTAAAATAAGTCAATCTGTTGATTAAAGAGTAATTTACAATTACTAAGGTTCTGTTTTGATCTAAAGACATGAGGTTTCTTTCGTTTTGTTTGTTTGGTCACTACCTACAAATCCAAACTATTGATTCATGAGAATTGTAGCTTAATTTAGATTGAAACTATATATTTCGAAATATATAGTTTCAATCTACTTTACTCTTTCAGATCAAGACTAAGATTAATAGAATAACTGTACCTACATTAATTCACACCCCTTAATATTTAATTAGGAATTGATTATACATTTTTTTTCCTGGTCAGATCAATAAGGTCATGAAAAACATTTAGATTTATTTATCTCTTTTTTTACTACATATAATGGATTTGCCTGGACCGATACATGATTTTCTTGTAGTCTTGTTGGGATCAGGTCTTATATTAGGAAGTATGGGAGTACTATTATTTAACAACTCCATTTATTCTGCTTTTTCGTTGGGACTGGTTCTTGTTTCTATATCCTTATTCTATATTCTAGCAAACGCCCAGTTTGTAGCTGCTGCGCAACTCCTTATTTACGTGGGAGCTATAAATGTTTTAATCATATTTGCTGTGATGTTCATGAAGGGTTCAGAATATTCCAAAGATTTTAATCTTTGGACCGTTGGGAATGGAGTTACTTTTCTGGTTTGTACAAGTATTTTTGTTTCACTAATGACTACTATTGTAGATACGTCATGGTATGGGATTATTTGGACTACAAGATCAAATCAGATTCTAGAGCAAGATTTAATAAGTAATAGTCAACAAATTGGAATTTATTTATCAACATATTTTTTTCTTCCATTTGAACTCATTTCGATCATTCTTTTAGCTGCTTTGATCGGCGCAATTTCCGTGGCTCGCCAGTAATAAATCTTTAGTTAGAAATAGCATAATTTAAACTTTGTTGTATGTTATCACACACATTCCCCTTCAATTCTATTTGAAGATTTTTTGGTCTAAACTCAAAATTCTTTTATTCGATCGATTACGAATATATTCTCTTGTTCTGTACTTTTTTTTTGTCAATTGAATTGAATCTATTACATTTTTGTTCATATTGAAATGAATCGGAATTGATAAGGAGTTGGTCAATCATGCTCGAACATGTACTTATTATAAGTGCCTATTTATTTTCTATCGGTATCTATGGATTGATCACAAGCCGAAATATGGTTAGGGCCCTTATGTGTCTTGAGCTTATACTGAATGCAGTTAATATGAATTTCGTAACATTTTCTGATTTTTTTGATAGTCGCCAATTAAAAGGGAATATTTTCTCAATTTTTGTTATAGCTATTGCAGCCGCTGAAGCAGCTATTGGCCCAGCTATTCTTTCGTCAATTTATCGTAACAGAAAATCCACTCGTATCAATCAATCGAATTTGTTGAATAAGTAATATTTATTTATGAGATAAATTATGATATTCATCAAGTAAAATTATATGTATCATACGTAATCCATGATAATGTTTGCGAAAACGTAAAAAATCAAAGTATCTTGGCCCTATCGCATGAGTTAATCTGAAAGTAGATTGATTATCAAAATTCTGATAAATTATTGACTCATCTGGTATCTAAATATATAATTCATTTACAAATTTACTCGATCGAAAATTTATAGTCTTAAAAAAAAATTATAGATCCAATGTCACATTCAGTAAAGATTTATGATACATGTATAGGGTGTACTCAATGTGTCCGAGCTTGCCCCACAGATGTATTAGAAATGATACCTTGGGGCGGATGTAAAGCTAAGCAAATAGCTTCGGCTCCACGAACGGAAGACTGTGTTGGTTGTAAGAGATGTGAATCTGCCTGTCCGACAGATTTTTTGAGTGTTCGCGTTTATTTATGGCATGAAACAACTCGAAGCATGGGTCTAGCTTATTGATACGTTCTCTAAAAGCCCCCTTGAATACATTTGATTTCTTTTTTACCGACAAAAACTCGTGCTCGAAAATAAATATACATATATATATTTTTTTTTATTTTATTTTCGAACATGGGTTTTTTTAGTCCAAGTGTATCTTGTTTTTACTACGAATTATTTTCCTTGGTTAACAACAGTTGTAGTTTTTCCAATATTTGCGGGTTTATTACTTTTCTTTTTCCCTCATAGAGGAAATAAAGTAATGAGATGGTATACTATATGTATCTGTGTACTCGAGCTGCTTCTAACAACCTATGCGTTTTGTTATCATTTCGAATTAGACGATCCATTAATCCAATTGATGGAGGATTATAAATGGATCCCTTTTTTGGATTTTTACTGGAGATTGGGAATCGATGGACTTTCCATAGGACCCATTTTACTGACGGGGTTTATCACCACTTTAGCTACTTTAGCGGCTTGGCCAGTTACTCGAGATTCCCGATTATTCCATTTTCTAATGTTAGCAATGTATAGTGGTCAAATAGGATCATTTTCTGCTCGAGACCTCTTACTCTTTTTTATCATGTGGGAGTTAGAATTAATTCCCGTTTATCTACTTCTATCGATGTGGGGCGGAAAGAAACGGTTGTATTCAGCTACAAAGTTTATTTTGTACACTGCGGGAGGTTCCATTTTTTTGTTAATGGGAGTTCTGGGTATCGGTTTATATGGTTCTAATGAACCAACTTTAAATTTTGAAACATCAGCTAATCAATCGTATCCTATAGCACTAGAAATACTATTCTATATCGGATTTCTTATTGCTTTTGCTGTCAAATCACCGATTATACCCTTACATACATGGTTACCAGATACCCACGGAGAGGCACATTACAGTACTTGTATGCTTCTAGCCGGAATCTTATTAAAAATGGGAGCATATGGATTGGTTCGGATCAATATGGAATTATTACCCCACGCCCATTCTATCTTTTCACCCTGGTTGATCATATTAGGCATAATTCAAATAATCTATGCAGCTTCAACATCTTCGGGTCAACGCAATTTAAAAAAAAGAATAGCTTATTCCTCCGTCTCTCATATGGGTTTCATAATTATAGGAATTGGTTCTATAAGCGATACGGGACTGAATGGAGCTATTTTACAAATAATCTCTCATGGATTTATTGGCGCTGCACTTTTTTTCTTGGCAGGAACAAGTTATGATAGAATACGTCTGGTTTATCTCGATGAAATGGGAGGACTGGCTATCCCAATTCCAAAAATATTTATGACTTTCAGTATCTTATCGATGGCTTCCCTTGCATTGCCTGGTATGAGCGGTTTTGTTGCAGAATTAATAGTCTTTTTTGGAATAATTACTAGCCAAAAATATCTTTTAATGGCAAAAATAGTAATTACTTTGGTAATGGCAATTGGAATTATATTAACTCCCATTTATTTATTATCTATGTTACGCCAGATGTTCTATGGATACAAGCTTTTTAATGCTAAAAATTCTTATTTTTTTGATTCGGGACCACGAGAGTTGTTTGTTGCGATCTCTATCCTTATACCTGTCATAGGTATTGGTATTTATCCAGATTTTGTTTTCTCACTATCAGTTGACAAGGTCGAAGCTATTTTATCTAATTATTTTGCTAGATAGTTTTCATAAAAAAATGAAACAGCAATACTATAATAATTTTTTTTAATCATTCGTTGCACAATAAAAAAAAGAAGTCTTTTTTCTTAAGTTAAATAAAAAAATGAATTGGACTTCCTCATACATTTGGCTTTTGTGAGAACCATTTGAATCAAGTAATGTAGTGATTCAAAGGGTTCTCGATGTCTTACACACAATTTTCTTATCTATACCCCTCCATGTTTGTGTTCGTCAGGCCCTTTCTTGAATGAATTCAATTAGATGTTAATGTAAATGAACCATAACTATGTAGCCCTATCCCTAATAGATTGACCCCAAAATAGCATATCCAAATTATAAGAAAACCCATAGAGGCCACAATTGCGGAATTTACACCTTCAAAATTTTTATTTGTTCGCGTATGTAAATAAATTGCAAATATCGTCCAAGTAATAAATGCCCAAGTTTCCTTTGGGTCCCAATTCCAATACGATCCCCATGTCTCATTAGCCCATACTGCCCCTGAAAGAATACCTATGCTTAAAAAGATAAACCCTAGACTAATAATACGATAACTCCAATGATCTAATTGTTGAATCAGTTGAGACTTATAATAATTCTTCGAAGAAAAAAAGGAAGTGTTTCTTACAAAATAGTTCCCTTCGTTGATGTATTGGATCTCATCAAAGGAAAATAACGCATTTAATAAATTATTGTTTTTACCAAAAATTCTTATAGCTTTTTGAAATGTAATCACTATAAGAGCTACTGAAAATAATGATCCACATAAAAGAGCTGCATAACCTAATACCATCATACTTACGTGCATCATTAACCAATGAGATTGGAGAGCGGGAACTAATAGTGGGGATTGATGCATTTCAGTTAAAAAACCTGAAGTAGCAAAACCTTGTGTAAAAATAGTACTTGGCGCGGTTATTGCGCTTACACTTAAATGGTTTTTATATTTTTTTAAATAAGCAAATAGATGAATAATGGATAAAGCCCATGAAAGAAATAGTAATGATTCATATAAATCACTTAATGGTAAATGCCTCAAATAAATCCAACGAGTAACTAATAATCCTGTTATACAGAAAAAAGTAACTATCATGCCCTTTTCTGACGAAACATAGAGTCCTACGGTTTCATTGATTAATAAGGTTATTAACTGAATTGTAATGACAATTGAAATGACCGAAAAAGATATATGAGTTAATATATGCTCGAAAGTTAAAAATATCATAAAAAAATAAATTTAAAGGTCCCGCAATTCAATTATTTGAATTAATATCTGGGACTTGAATTATTAATTCTATTATAGAACTTTTTTTTATAAAAAAAAAATGGCATGCCGCCACTCGGACTCGAACCGAGATGCTCTAGCACTGCTTCCTAAGAGCAGCGTGTCTACCGATTTCACCATAGCGGCTTTCTCGAAATCATAATAACCTATTATTATTCAATCGTCGAGATTGAAAAAAATAGAATGAATTTGCAATTAAATGGAATATTTTTTACAAAATATTTATCGTGGATAAAAAACTCTTTATCTTTAAATGATAATTTCATTAAAGGGAAAAAAATAGGAGATTTGAGCGTTTCCAATAAAAATCTTATCCGATTTCATTTATTTCAATAAGAATTTAAGGTGTCAATTTTCTTCATTTAATAATAGTTTTATTTTTTTAATAATAGTTTTATTTTATAGGATTTTGCAAACCAATTTCATTATGTATTCGGCGAGATATATTCTATATCTATAATAGTAATAATGATTTCGAGAAAAGAAATAAGGTAAGGGTTCATAGAATTCAAAAAGAAGGTTTTAACTTAATCAACTAATGTCATCGTTTCAATGTCTTATTAAATTTTTAATAAAGAGTTTCAGTTTACTATTTGCTCTTCTATATTTCGATATTATATATAATATCGAAAATAGATAATAAAATCAAAAATCAACAAAAACTTTTTGGTTTAGTGGGGCGATGGGGATTCATATTTTCCCCATCTCGAAAATGATAAAACAAAGATATGAAAAAGAAAGGTCAACCTTTTTTATTCTTTGAACAAAAAAGTACCATTTTCCATTTTTTAATTGAGTAAACAAACGATTTATTATTTTTTTTTACATAGCCTACAAAAAGGAAAAAGAATTTCATATTTATCCGCTCAAAACATTAGGAAAATTACACTAATTGCTTTGATAAAAAAAAATTTATATTTAATATATAAAAAAATATATATATAAAATATAAAAATTATAAACGAACTTTTACTAGGCTGTTTTTTGAGTCAAACCAATTCAGATTATTCCAATCTTTCAGTATTTATTTGATTTGTCCCCCAAAAAACTTTGGGAATTACCCGTTGAAAGAGATTTTGCTAGCGAAAAAGCTTTCAACGCTGCCCGACGCCCTTTGCTTTTCCAAATATTTTTCCGAATCCGTTTTTTTGATATAGAAGTGCGCTTTTTTGGAACTGCCATTACAAAATTATAATTGATTATTCATTACTATAGTTGGATGTGAAAGACATCTATTGTTCAAAATGAATTGTTCTTTACTATTTATTATCCATTTATTATTGAAATTATAGTATACTCCTAATATAGCTATCGAAAATTCGAAATTATTAGATTAGAAACAAAGAAAAAACAATATATATAATGTTATTTTGTCAAAAAAAAATTGTTTAATGATTCGTAGAATTTAATACAAAGAAGTCTTATTTTACTGGATCAACTTGTAGACTGTCTTTTATGATTGATACCAAAATAAAATAGTGTTTTTGGTCTAATTATTCTTTCTTGCTCTAGAGCGGGGAATTTTTGTAATGCATACTAAATAATAAAGAAAATTTGCAGTTTCTATATTGTCAAAAAATTTTACTTAAAAGTAATGGGTGTGTTCATTAATAGTTTCAATGGATCATCTCATCTTATTTGAACAATTGTAACTTCGTGACTTGAAATATTTGAAGTATTTGGCAAAAAATTAAGAATAGAAAAATAAAATTCTATTTCCGTTTTGGATATTTAAATTTGTTATTAACTGATCCTTTTGAAAAGAGATAAGAGCTGGTGAATCAGAAAAATTAATTAGGAATTTAATATACTTTTTTATGGAATATACATATCAATATTCATGGATCATACCGTTCATCTCACTTCCAATTCCTATCTTAATAGGAGTGGGCCTTCTACTTTTTCCGACGGCAACCAAAAACCTTCGACGTATGTGGTCTTTTCCGAGTATTTTATTGTTAAGTATAGTTATGATTTTTGCAGTTTATCTGTCTATTGATCAAATAAATACTAGTTATATCTATCAATATGTATGGTCTTGGACTATCAATAATGATTTTTCTTTAGAGTTGGGCTACTTGATCGATCCACTTACTTGTATTATGGCAATATTAATCACGACTGTTGGAATTATGGTTCTTATTTATAGTGACAATTATATGTCTCATGATCAAGGATATTTGAGATTTTTTGCGTATATGAGTTTGTTCAATACGTCAATGTTGGGATTAGTTACTAGTTCGAATTTGATCCAAATTTATATTTTTTGGGAATTGGTTGGAATGTGTTCTTATCTATTAATAGGTTTTTGGTTCACTCGACCTACTGCGGCGAATGCTTGTCAAAAGGCATTTGTAACTAATCGCGTAGGGGATTTTGGTTTATTATTAGGAATTTTAGGTCTTTATTGGACAACGGGGAGTTTTGAATTTCGGGATTTATTTAAAATATTCAATAACTTGATTGATAATAATGAGGTTAATTTATTATTTGTTACTTTGTGCGCCGTCCTATTATTTGCAGGTGCAGTTGCTAAATCTGCTCAATTTCCTCTTCATGTATGGTTACCTGATGCTATGGAGGGTCCTACCCCCATTTCGGCTCTATATACATGCTGCTACCA
>NW_026124610.1:0-25253 GCF_025177605.1 Cucumis melo | reverse complement strand
AAAAAAAAAGAAAAGAGGTGGGTTTATAGTTTATAATACGACTCCCCCTTGATTAATTGATACTTTGAAGGGTGTTTCGTCTGGAATGAAAGAGCAAAAAAGGATTTCTGAAGGTTTAATTACTGAATCACTTACCAATGATATGTTTTGGGTTTGTTTAGATAATGAGGATCCAATTCTAGGTTACGTTTCAGGAAGGATTCAACATAGTTTTATCCATATACTAGGTAATAGAGAGTCAAAATTTCAGTAAGTTGTTACGATTCAACCAGGACCAGAAGGCGTATAATTTATAGACTACGAAACAAAGATTCGAATGATTAGGTGAAGTAGTCTTTTCACGTGCAATATTCTTTTTTTTGTAGGGAGATCCAATTCGAAATAGAAAATTTCAAGAAACTTATTTTCTTCCAATAAGTAGATTAAGGTAAGGAATAAAAAATATGAAAATAAGGGCCTCCATTCGGAAAATTTGTGAAAAATGTCGCCTGATCCGTAGGCGGAGACGAATTATGGTAATTTGTTCCAATCCGAGACATAAACAAAGACAAGGATAATCTTTATAAAAAAAAGGACCCCTAAAGGCCACCCACAATATATACATAAAAAGAAATTAAAGGATCCGTTTTGACATGAAATGGATATATCCATATATCTCTGACTTAGATTTATGAGATGATAAAATATGGCAAAACCCATACCAAGAATCGGTTCACGTAGAAATGGACGTATTAGCTCACGTAAAAGTACGCGTAGAATACCAAAGGGCGTTATTCATGTTCAAGCAAGTTTCAACAATACAATTGTGACTGTTACAGATGTACGGGGTCGGGTAATTTCTTGGTCCTCCGCCGGTACGTGTGGATTCAAAGGTACAAGAAGAGGGACACCATTTGCCGCCCAAACCGCAGCAGGAAATGCTATTCGGGCAGTAGTGGATCAAGGGATGCAACGAGCCGAAGTTATGATAAAGGGCCCCGGTCTCGGAAGAGATGCAGCATTAAGAGCTATTCGGAGAAGCGGTATACTATTAAGTTTCATACGGGATGTAACCCCTATGCCACATAATGGCTGTAGGCCCCCCTAAAAAACGACGTGTGTAAAAATAAACATTGAAGAGAAATTTCAAGAGAAATAAATAATTCAATGATTTTATCAAAAAATATTACTATGGTTCGAGAGAAAATCAGAGTATCGACTCGGACACTAAAGTGGAAGTGTGTTGAATCAAGAGCAGACAGTAAGCGTCTTTATTATGGACGCTTTATTCTGTCTCCACTTATGAAGGGACAAGGGGATACTATAGGCATTGCGATGCGAAAAGCTTTGCTTGGAGAAATAGAGGGAACATGTATCACACGTGCAAAATCTGAAAAAATCCCACATGAATACTCTACCATAGTCGGTATTCAAGAATCAGTACATGAAATTTTAATGAATTTGAAAGAAATTGTATTGAGAAGTAATCTGTATGGAACTCGTGATGCGTCTATTTGTGTCAAGGGTCCTGGATGCGTAACTGCTCAAGACATCATCTTACCACCTTCGGTGGAAATCGTTGATAATACACAGCATATAGCTAACCTAACGGAACCAATTAATTTTTGTATTGAATTAAAGATCGAGAGGAATCGCGGATATCATATACAAACGCCAAATAATTTTCAAGACGCAAGTTATCCTATGGATGCTATATTCATGCCTGTTCGAAATGTTAATCATAGTATTCATTCTTATGTAAATGGGAATGAAAAACAAGAGATACTTTTTCTCGAAATATGGACCAATGGAAGTTTAACTCCTAAAGAAGCACTTCATGAAGCCTCTCGGAATTTGATTGATTTATTTATTCCTTTTTTACATGCGGAAGAAGAAAAAGAAAACTTCCATTTTAAAAATAATAAACAAAAAGTTACTTTACCCCTTTTTACTTTTCATGAGAAATTGGCGAAACTAAGAAAAAAGAAAAAAGAAAGAGCATTAAAATATATTTTTATTGACCAATCAGAATTGCCTCCTAGGATCTATAATTGCCTCAAAAGGTGCAATATACATACATTATTTGACCTTTTGAATAATAGTCCAGACGAACTTATGAAAATCAAACATTTTCGCATAGAAGACGTAAAACATATATTAGACATTCTCGAAATGGAAAAGAATTTTGCATAAATTTGAAATCCATTGGATTTTTGTTGTAAAAAAACTTTATAAAAAAAAAAGACGAAAATGAAGTTTGAATCTTTAACAGAATCCGTATACTCAAAATAAATCAAAAATTTCATTAAATATGTGTATCTAGGGGTAATTCCACTTTGAAGCAACTATTCCCTAGATACACACATCGTGATATTTTATTTATTTCACAATTGAATCAATTTAAAAAAGCCCTAAAGTTAGGGATTTATCAATCGGTAATGTTGCTCCAATACCCAACCAAAGAGCTACTGCGGTACCAATCAAAAAGACGGTTGTCGCTACTGGACGACGAAATGGATTTTGGAATTTATTGACATTCTCCAAAAATGGTACAGTTAATAATCCCGCCGGTACGGAAACCATTAAAAGAACACCCAATAACTTATTTGGCACTGTACGAAGTATTTGAAATACGGGAAAGAAATACCATTCCGGCAATATTTCCAAAGGAGTTGCAAATGGATCTGCGGGGTTCACCAATCATTGATGGTTCTAGAACCGCTAAGCCCACGTTACATGCAATAGTACCTAGAATGACTACTGGAAAAATATATAAAAGATCATTGGGCCATGCGGGTTCTCCGTAATAATTATGACCCATACCCTTAGCCAATTTAGCTCTTAATACAGGATCATTCAAATCTGGTTTTTTTGTTATTAGGATAGGTGAATTATTATGGATCCATCCCCCGAAAGAACCGGACATGATAATTTTTCATCATCCGGCTCGAGCACAAATCAAACGAACCAACTGGATCCAGAAAAAAAAATCGATATCTTATCCAAGCATATATAAAATAAATGAGTGATTCAATGTAAGAAAAAATTTAGCGGATTCCGTTTTCAAGAGTTACAATTATCCATTGCAAGGAATTAAGTTCGTACAGATAAATGCTCAATACCCAAGTAGGCTTACAAAGTTGATAATGTTCAAGTGCTTTCTGGGTCGTCTCAAACCTTGCGATGGGGCTTTAGCCCCCAAAAATATTGATACTTTTTACATCCAAAGGATTTACTTGTTACTAATAGAGTCTAGCCTATGTTCTTCTTTAGATCCCTTGTTTCACTCCGATAGTATTATAAATCGAGTCAATGCAGAGGAAATGAATGCATTTTCATACTATTAAGTAAGTGAAATAGATAAAACATAATCTGTATTATGGCATATATATCACCTATTCTAATGGATCTTACGGAGCCTGGTCATGCACGACATGGTCAAGTCTGATCATGGAAAAGATTCTCTTCAAGCGAACCAGCCTACCCTCTGTATGGAGCTTTCGCGGTGGTTGGAATAAAGACACATTTTGTTGTGAAATCCCAATGTGGCAGATAAAAAGACATATATCTACACGGTCCAATCAATAGTTCAAGTCACACACTCCCATAATCCATTTTCTCTTCGAAGAATTCCCTTCAACTATTATTGAAAAATAACGAATAAAATTTCGTGGAGTTGAAGGGAAATATCCAAATACATGTCTTATTTTTCAATAATCCATATTTGCAGCAATGAAATACTCTTCTTCCCCCCTGAGTAATCATAAATAACTAATTACAAATCTATGATTTCTATTCTCTATAAAGGACCAGAAATGCCTTGCTTACGTATCATTGGGAAGTGCATTAACATAAATACGGCAGTAAGAAGAGGTAATACAAAAGTGTGTAAACTATAAAAACGAGTCAAGGTAGATTGTCCCACACTAGCACTTCCGCGTAATAACTCTACCAAAGGCGACCCTATTACTGGAATAGCTTCCGGTACACCTGTTACAATTTTGACTGCCCAATAACCAATTTGGTCCCGAGGTAAGGAATAACCAGTTACACCAAAGGATGCGGTCAATACAGCCAGAACCACACCTGTAACCCAAGTCAATTCACGAGGTTTTTTAAATCCACCAGTAAGATACACGCGAAATACGTGCAGGATCATCATTAAGACCATCATACTTGCCGACCATCTATGAACTGATCGGATTAACCAACCAAAATTTGCTTCCGTCATTATATATTGAACAGAAGCAAAAGCCTCAGTAACGGTCGGACGGTAGTAAAAAGTCATAGCAAACCCCGTAGCTACTTGTACTAAAAAACAAGTAAGCGTAATTCCTCCTAGACAATAAAATATGTTGACATGAGGAGGAACGTATTTACTAGTTATATCATCTGCAATCGCCTGAATTTCAAGACGTTCTTCGAACCAATCATACACTTTATTGAGATAGGTAAACCAAGGGGACCCCCCTCTGAGAACCGTATATGAGAATTTCGTCTCGTACGGCTCAAACAGAAACACCCAAATACCGCTCGTAACGGATATGTGTACTAAAAAGTTTCAAACTTCTTAATGCTATGATTCAATTTTTTGTATCAAGATACGAAAGAATCAAAATCCGAAAAGTCTTCTTTGTAGTTATAATGCCCAAATATCAAGTCGGCTCATTCATAGTTATATTGATCATTAGGGGCCTCTTGAATCTTCTATTTACCTATTTTTTTTCTTTGATTTGTATGTAATGCGACTTTACTCTTGTTTTCTTTATTATTGATAGGAATTATCTTGTTAAGACCCTATGAATCAATTAAAACCTTAGATTCAGACTAGAACCACGATGATTCAATAAAAAACCTTCCAAAAAAAGTTCAAAAATTCCCTGAGTAAGAACCCTTGGATTATCACTTATTCAATGCTTATTCAATGACTGAATATAATGAAAAAAGCTAAAGAAAGGTTTATCCTTTAACCAAAATAAGTAGAAACGAAAGAATAAATTTTTTTTATTTATCACTTCTAACTCTTGTTTCGGAGTCCGGCCACGAGGTCTGATAAGTATGAATCATAGTTCTAATATTTGTTCTAATATTTTGGAATCTATTTCATATATTCTGTGCTCCAGATACTAGCCTAGACTGAATATCCAACGAGATCAAATCATCTTCATCAAGATGACCGACTTCTTCTCTGTCGTATCCATAGGATCAATTCTAACAAGTCACACACTCATATTCCGGAAATACAGAAAAAAATAAATTCCACGATCGAACTACCAAAAAATAGTGGGCTAAAAAGCAGAAACCTACATACTTTAGACTTTCCTTTTTATTGAAAAGTTATTTAGGGGTTCTTGTGAATCGAATCTAATTGCTTGAAATTCCGTCCAGTAAAATGGAAGAATTATAAATCTCCAAAATAATACATAGGAATATCGCAAATAAACCCATCGCGACACCCATTAAAGGTGTAGTTCCCCACCCAGGAGCCACTTTACCATATTCCGAATTCAATGGTTTCAATAAATCCCCTACAACAGTTCGTCTTGGCCCAGATCTAGAACTATCGTCAACGGTTTGTGTAGCCATAAATAATCCTATATTTTTTTTTATTCAGTGAGATCTGTTGACTTTGTATACCATTCCGTTGTAAATAAATGATCTTATTATAGATCCATTGTGGTCTTGAAATTATATAATAATGGAAACAGCAACCCTAGTTGCCATCTCTATATCTGGTTTACTTGTAAGTTTTACTGGGTATGCCTTATATACTGCTTTTGGGCAACCCTCTCAACAACTAAGAGATCCATTCGAGGAACACGGGGACTAGTTGAAGTAATGAGCCTCACAATATTGTGAGGCTCATTACTTCAATTGAGATAATGAGAAATCATTTTGCCTTTTTAGTTGGAGTTGGAACTTTAGGCGGTTCGCGAAAAAAGATAGCGAAAAAAATTATTCCTAGAGTCGAGACTAAGAGGAATGTATAAACCAATGCTTCCATAGATTTGATTTCGGTTTACAATTATAGCTTCCATACCTGTTTAATTGGGATCTTTTTACGGATAAAAAAAAGACCAAGACAAGAGTCAAAGAAATGAAAAGTAAGCAATCCGAATAAAGATTTATCCGGTACCCTATCTATGTCAAATCAAAAAATAAAGGAAAAAAAGAACAGAGCAATCTTGTATCAGACTAGACTCTTTTTGTAGTTGGATCTCCAAGTTTTTGGAATGCCCCAAATTCTACTTGAGCGTCCAAATCTGGGTCAATACCAGCAAAGACATCTCTGAACAAGGTTCTCGCACCATGCCAAATGTGTCCGAAGAAGAAGAGCAAAGCAAAGGAAGCATGCCCAAAAGTAAACCAACCCCTTGGACTGCTACGAAAAACCCCATCGGATTTCAAAGTAGCACGATCTAATTCAAAAATTTCACCCAATTGAGCACGTCTAGCATATTTTTTCACAGTAGCAGGATCACTATAACTGACTCCATTGAGTTCACCGCCATAGAACTCAACAGTTACACCGACCTGTTCAACACTATACTTCGATTCTGCTCTTCGAAAAGGAACATCGGCTCTAACAATTCCGTCTCCGTCTACCAAAACAACCGGAAATGTTTCAAAAAAGGTCGGCATACGGCGTACAAAAAGTTCGCGCCCTTCTTTATCTCTAAAAACAGGGTGTCCTAACCAACCAACAGCTATTCCATCCCCGTTGTCCATGGAACCCGCTCTGAATAATCCACCTTTTGCGGGATTATTCCCGATATAATCATAAAAAGCTAATTTTTCAGGAATTTTAGACCAAGCTTCTGATAAACTTTGATTTTCGGCTAACCCGGTACTAACTCTTCGATATATTTCTTGCTGGAAGTATCCCTGATCCCATTGATAACGAGTGGGCCCAAATAATTCAATCGGGGTAGTTGCTGAACCATACCACATAGTTCCAGCAACAACAAAAGCTGCAAAAAATACAGCAGCGATACTACTGGAAAGGACGGTTTCAATATTTCCCATACGTAATCCTTTGTATAGACGTTGGGGCGGACGAACACTAAGATGGAATAGGCCCGCTAATATGCCCAATGTACCTGCTGCAATATGATGCGAGGCTATTCCGCCCGGAACAAAAGGATCAAACCCTTCGACACCCCACGCAGGATTTACGGCTTGTACCCTTCCGGTTAATCCATAAGGATCGGATACCCATATTCCCGGACCATACAATCCGGTTACATGAAATGCACCAAAACCAAAGCAACCCAACCCTGAGAGAAATAAATGAATTCCAAAAATCTTCGGCAAATCCAAAGAAGGTTTTCCTGTACGTTCATCACAAAATATTTCTAGATCCCAATACACCCAATGCCAGATAGCTGCTAAGAAGCACAATCCAGAAAACACAATATGTGCTCCGGCCACACCTTCGTAACTCCAAATACCCGGATTCGTTATAGTCCCTCCTGTGATACTCCAACCCCCCCATGAATTGGTTATTCCTAAACGAGTCATGAAGGGTATAACGAACATACCCTGTCTCCACATTGGATCAAGAACAGGATCAGAGGGATCAAAAACTGCTAATTCGTATAGGGCCATTGAACCGGCCCAACCAGCAACTAGAGCTGTATGCATTATATGAACAGAAAGCAAACGACCGGGATCATTCAATACAACGGTATGAACACGATACCAAGGCAAACCCATGGAAATACCCCTTTATCAAGGAAAAATAGACACTATGTAACTTTATTGCACTGAAAAAAAAAACTATGCTACGGACCTCCCCTTTTGAGGGGATTATCTTGGCGAAAGGATTAATATTTAGTCTATTCTTTTAGTAATAATGGAACAATTCGATTCTATTCGTAGGAACAAAAAGAAGCAGATCTATTCTATACTCGATAAGTACCAATACGCAATGGTAGATGGGAATTGATCCTATTTTATAGGAGTGAATGTATACATACTTGTTCATCATTCAAAAACCTATTCGGGAAGAAGTTTCCCTTATTAATTCTGTTTTCCTTTTTTATGAACTTATTAAATCTATGTATAAAATATGCTAAAAGATAAAATCTGATAAAGGCCCATCTTATTTATTAAGACAATAAACCCGTTGTTACGCTTCCACATCAAAGTTAGCTATAGTACTTAATTCTTTTTTCTTTGCTTTAATGCCTATTGGTGTTCCAAAAGTACCTTTTCGAAGTCCCGGAGAGGAAGACGCATCGTGGGTTGACCTATAGTGCGACTTGTCAGATATATTGGGTCATATGGTATTTCCCCGTTCTCTCCCCCGATCGAGATATCCTCTCTTTCGCCCAAGACGGATTGATTTAATCATCAAAAATTTGGAGCGTGAAGTGCAATTAGATCTATTTTTTGGGGGGTATCCAGATTAATATTATCAATTAGAATAATTTATGGTTTTCTCGGTTGTACTAATAAAATGAAGTATCCAGGCTCCGCTTAGAAAAAACTCAATTTGGAATCTATCTATTCTATGATTACTACTACTTGTATCATATTCGATTTATCAATAGCATTGATAGAAAACTTTTAATCAATCGAGTAATATGAAGTAAATTGAAAAAAAAAAAGAAGTCGTAGCAAAAAGCCATGCTATTGGGGCATTTGTCCTATATGTGCAAATCCAAATCGGGCAGATCTTGACTCGGAGTAGAGCATAAACCTAAAAGAATTGAAGAAGACCATTTTGGAACAAGAAAATGACATCGGAATTGAAATTGAATCTCGATGAAACAATATATCAATGAAAAGTTAGTTCGATAAATTGAAAATTTAATGAATTGTTTTTTTATTTATTGAAATTTATAGTATAGATAAACGACCGCGGGCCAAAGGACAAAACTCATCCATTTTGAAAAAAAAATGGAAGGTAAGAAAAAGCCCCTTCATTAGAAGTTAGAAAGAGTCCTCTAAAGAAGGCTAAAATCTAAACATTGATTCTTTTTTCGCTATTTTTTTTGAACCGTATGCATCAAAAGGTGCCCGTACGGTTCTTAAGGGATACAATTTTATCCTAATCAACCGACTTTATCGAGAAAGATTACTTTTTTTAGGCCAAGAGGTTGATAGTGATATTTCGAATCAACTTATTAGTCTTATGGTATATCTCAGTATGGAGGATGATACCAAAGATCTGTATTTATTTATAAACTCTCCCGGTGGAGGGGTAATAAGCGGATTAGGTATTTATGATACTATGCAATTTGTGCAACCAGATGTACAGACAATATGCATGGGATTAGCCGCTTCAATGGGATCTTTTATTCTAGTCGGAGGAGAAATTACCAAACGTCTAGCATTCCCGCACGCTCGGCGCCAATGAGTTTTTTTTAGACAAAAAGAAAACTATGCCTTCGCCATATAAAATATTAAGTAATAATAGCATGGCACTTTGAATTCGATATGAGAATTTTTTTTTTCTAAACCATTAGGTTATGTATCGAAAGAGTAGTATGAGATAAAAGGCATTTCCGATTGTAGGCTGATTTATCGCGGAGGCCTCTTTCAGCGTCACAAACTTTTTTGTTTTCACGACGGAAGACTCTTAACAATATTTCTGTTATGAAAGACTACGAAATATTTATTTTTAAGAAAAAAAATAAAAAAAAGAAACTTTGGGATTGCTGAATAACAAACGAAATCATAAAGCAACGGAACCATCATAGTATTTTGAAATTACTAAAAAAAAGGAAGGGTGGTTATTGGATCATTTACTGCTCTGGGTCTGCTAGATCCTATATTTTCTATTCCTTCGCTGGAAGGTAAAAATGAATTCCATTGTGGAGCCGTATGCACTGCACAAAGGATGCCTGTACGGTTGTTAATCCTATCTTTTTTTTATTATCTTTGACTCATCATGATAATGATGTAAGATAGAGAAAACCATTTATTAAATCATCAGGGTAATGATCCATCAACCTGCTAGTTCTTTTTATGAGGCACAAACGGTAGAATTTATCCTGGAAGCGAAAGAACTACTGAGGCTGCGCGAAATCCTCACAAGGGTTTATGTACAAAGAACAGGCAAACCCTTATGGGTTATATCCGAAGACATGGAAAGGGATGTTTTTATGTCAGCAACAGAAGCCCAAGCTCATGGAATTGTTGATCTTGTAGCGGTTGAATAACAAATAGCAGGTATTTCACGCAAAAATCCGAAATTTTCGATTTTCTCTTTTTACCGGGGTTAATATATTACTATTAATCATATTAATTATTAATATCGAATATAGAAGTAATTCATAATCATCCGGTTAGGATTGATCTAAACCAACTCATTATGTATACAATTCAACATGCCAACTATTAAACAACTTATTAGAAACACAAGACAGCCAATCAGAAATGTCACCAAATCGCCCGCCCTTCGGGGATGCCCTCAGCGTCGAGGAACATGTACTAGGGTGTATGTGCGACTCGTTTAGACCATGGACCGGGACAAAAGAAAGTACAAAATTTTTCCCGTATCAGTTATAAGTACAGTGAATAGGATAGAATGAATGGAAGAAATCCGTTCACTACCGAAAATAAATAAACAAAGATTTATCGTATCCTTTTATTGTGTATCAAATTTATGGTTTCTATTGGTGCAAATCCAATCATCTCTATTTTCAATTTTAGATGAGAAAGAATTCCCCATTGGTAACAAATGCTTATCCATTAAGCAGAGGAAATCCTATTTAACAGAAGGATTATAGCCTTATTCTTCCAAGAACGGACTAAGAGGGTCAGCTACCCAACCAATCTTCATAATTAAATACCGTTACTGTATAGGTAGATCTCGTTGTGAAAGACCGATTACTAGATAATTCATGGGTAGAGCCAAAGAGGGTGAACTGTACAAGTTAACAATAACATTGATGAAATAAAAGAAGGAGCTCCGGTGTATAGAGAGGACCTCACCGTTTAAGAAGTAACCATAGAAACGAAGGAACCCACTATTTCTTTATCCATTTCTATTTTTATTTATTTACTCTATTTTTGTTTTTTATACCTAGTAAAAATACTATTTCGTATTTTGGGGTGATTAGAACAAAAAAAGAAATAGTGGTCGGGAAGGTTATAGTAGCAAAAGCCATTGGAATTTTTATTTTATACATTGGAAAAATACGTTTTGTTATTAATAGACTAGGAAAGGAGAAAGGAATAACTGAAAGAAAGGAAATCCATTAGTTATTCATCAAAGTTTCATTTATTCAATGACTAGAATTAAACGAGGATATATAGCTCGGAGACGTAGAACAAAAATTCGTTTATTTGCATCAAGCTTTCGAGGGGCTCATTCAAGACTTACTCGAACTATTACTCAACAGAAAATAAGAGCTTTGGCTTCAGCTTATCGGGATAGAGGTAGGCAAAAAAGAAATTTTCGACAGTTGTGGATCGCTCGAATAAATGCAGTAATTCGATCTAATAAGGTAGACTACAGTTATAGTAGATTCATACACAATCTGTACAAGAGGCAGTTGCTTCTTAATCGTAAAATACTTGCCCAAATCGCGATATTAAATAGAAATTGTCTTTATATGATTTCCAATGAGATCATAAAATACGAAGATTGCAAAGAATCCAGCGGAATGCTTAAAATGGAGTTCTCTGGAGAATGAACTCCGAGAAGGTAGAGTAGAAATTAGTATGATAAAATATGATAAAGTGGTCAAAATGAGCAAATATGTTCAATAAAAAAAAAACGATTTATTCTTCTTCCACTATTCTTTCTTTTTCTTACGACACGACAATCGAATCTAGATTTTCGGATTTTTCGAACAAAGAATCAATCTGCGGTTGAGTTTGGATTAGAATTTTAATTCAATTAAAGAGTAAGCTAAGTCTATTTATTCCTGGTTCTAAGACCAATAGTTCTAGCGGTCGACTCGCTTCTTTCAAATTGTTTCTCATTATTAAGAAAAGGTAACAAAGATAAAATACGAGCTTGTTTTATAGCAATAGTAATTAAGCGTTGCTGTTTTAAGGTCAATCTATTTACCCGTCTAGATAATATTTTTCCTTGTTCACTAATAAATCGACTAATTAAACTCATGTTTCTATAATCAATTCGATCCCCCGATGGAATCGGGGGCAAACGCCTACGAAAAGATCGTTTGGATTTAAGAAAGAGTCGCTTGGATTTATCCATGGTTTTTTTATTCCTTATCCCGAAAATCCTATTTCTTAATTCTAAATCATTTTAGATCCGATCGAAATAGGATTTGGTTTGTTTATATTTAAATCTAAAATATGTCTAATATATGTAATTTTTCATCTTCCTTGGATTGGAAAAGGGTGACACACAGCCGATCGGTTCGATCTATTTCTTTATCTCCCCATGAATCGTATGTTTGTAACACCGGGGACAGAATTTTCTCAATTCCAATCGACTAGGCGTATTGTGTCGATTCTTTTGAGTAATATATCTGGAAATCCCTATTGATTCCTTATTAACACCGTTTCGAACACAACGAGTACATTCCAAAATAACAGTTACTCGGGCATCTTTACCCTTGGCCATGAACCTCCCTTGGATTTTTGATTCACGCAACTCTTCCATTTTCCGATCCAAAATGAAGAAAAAAAGAAAAATTGGTAACTCGAAATAAAATTATGAAAGATTTCGTTACAATCAAATATTAAAATATAGTAATACAATAATTTCTAAATTTAGAATCGCAGTACAGTTTTTCATTTAAGTATTTTGTATGATATTGTTGCCCTAGCCATCACATTTTCATTTTCGTTCTCACTCTTTTATTAATTAAATTTGAACCTGGCGCCGCGTCCGAGTTTGACTGAGGTTGAATCCATTTTGATTCTTTCTAACTTATTCTAAGTCTAAAAACTCTAAAAAAAAGAAGGGGGAAGGGGATTAGTCAAAGATATTTGATTGTTTTTCTAATCTTCTTCACCCCTTCCCAAGTCAATAACTAGAATGAAAAAAACGGGAATACCAACGCATCCGGGAATAAACGATTGATCTCGATTAATAGACCCGCTAAAGCCCCGAACCATATAGTACTTACTACCGGTGCCACGGAGAGATATGTTTTTAGATCTCGCATTGAAAACCCTCCTACTTTATAGTAATTTGTAATACATACTGGTATTACATACCATCAAATGTATATATAGTTAATAACCGCTTGTATTGTCCGCGGAATTCCTAATTCAAATTGAAATGTACAACAGTTCAATTCGGTAGATATTCCCTTTTTTATTAAAAAAAATATGTAGCTTTCCGCCCCACCCCAAATATTCATTTTTCTTTACGGCGGATTTAATATTTATTATTTCATACGTATATAAGTCTTTTTATTATTTTTATTATATTTTATATATGATATGAGACAAAAAAGAAGAAATGGCAAGATAATTTGTGTATACCAATGGAGGAAATAAATAAAAAATGTGGAAAACAAGACAGGGATTCTCTACAATAACACTGTAGACCAATTGAAAGGGATGTAGCGCAGCTTGGTAGCGCGTTTGTTTTGGGTACAAAATGTCACGGGTTCAAATCCTGTCATCCCTACCTATTACTTATCTTCTGAACAGTAACGAGGAATCAATTGAGATCCATAAAAATTGAACATACATATATCGAATCAATCTTTTTTTATTTAATTTTATGATATTCTCTATGATAATATATGTATCGAAGATATATTCGGGTTGCTTTTAGTTTGATAATAAAACGCTCTTAGTTCAGTTCGGTAGAACGCGGGTCTCCAAAACCCGATGTCGTAGGTTCAAATCCTATAGAGCGTGATTCGATTCTTGTTGTTGTTAAATCAAAATGATACTGAAATAATTCAACAGAAATCAAAATTTTACCTCCTATAAAGCAAGTAGGGGGTCAATCAAAAAAAAGAACTGTTAATTAATCAAAGGTCCAACTGATCCCCCCGTCTGTATTGTAAATATGCGGTCACAAATAATCCAGCCAAAGTAATAGGAATTAGACCTAATACGATTCCAAATAGAAAAACTTCAATCATTTCAATTTAGTTGAACGAGGAAAAGGAGAGGTAATATCTATCCTTAAAATATTAATCGGTATTGCCCATGAATCTCAATGACCAAGAATTCGAAATTGAATTGACAAGGTAAAGAACTCTACAATATATAGAATATATTGAATAACACCGAAATCTTTCTTTTTTTTGAATTGTGCATTCAATGAATTTTAATCAAATAAGTCGTATCTTGTTCAGACCGATAAATAGAGCTGAGGTTATAGTTAAAACTGCTAGTAGAAAACCGAAATAACTAGTGATAGTAGGCATGACGAGGCTAAATGAAATACGTTATTTTTATCCATATGTTTATAAAGCACTTCCCTAAGTTTCTATTTTTGAAAGATACGCGGATGGATAAGTAAAAATACTAATTGAAAAAATATATTCAATTGAAAGTTTTTGATTCATCTATTATTATGATTATAGATGATACTAACAAAAATCTTGTGACATAGGTAAGAAATCAATTCATCATCTGTCTCTCTATCCCGCAATTCGGAATCAAGGGATTCATTGAACAACTCTTGAGTTTTCAAAACAAATATTCTTATTATAAAGAATTTATAAACAATAATTTAATATATATAATCTAGTAAATATATAAATCTATTAAATGGATTCTAAATAATTAGAAAGAAAAAAAAAAAAAAAAAAAGAAAAATAATAAATAAACTATGTTGTGTAACTTGATTCCAAAAATGAAATGCTCTTTGAATCGCTGAAGAATGAATGACCTTATAATGCCCTTTATTTATGAAATTGTATTCCCACTAATTAGATTTTATGTAGTGGGTTCATTTCCATAAAATCTTTTTTAAAAAGAAAAAAAGTATCGCACGATCAGATCACTCGAAACTAGGTTCTCCATTTATTCTTATTCTTTCCATATTAAAAACATTCTTCTAATTAGTTGAAGAACGATCGTTTGAGTCTAATATAAAACAATAATGCGTGCATTACGAATATTTATTATTCTTCTATTCGTTGTTCTGTTTCGTTCATCGAATCCTATGTACTACTGTTACTTGTTACTGGACGACTAACCAATTCCTTAAAATAAAAAAAGATTCAAACAAAAATATAACTACAAACACAAAAGAAATATTTCGAGATTTCACGTCTAATTTCATTGAATTTTGGGACTATTAGAATCTGCTTCCTAAATTATTATAAACCAACCAGTCGGATTCACATTTTACCCAATCTTCGCTTTCTAGCCCGAAGCCAATAACCGATAGAATCCTTAATACTACAGACAGGCATTTTCAGAATTTTCTATTGAATGAATGGTATATGATTCTACATCGACAAGCAGCAAGAAAAGAAGAAACAAATTATATTATTTAGTTTTAGTGCTTCATTTTGATACTTATTGTGAAATTGCGTTGCTGCGTCAGAAGAAGGATAGCTATACTGATTCGGTATACTCTAAAAACACCCTCGGTACAATATTGACGATCTTACAAAGATAAAATTTCAGTTAATTTCCATTTACTGATCTCATCTTTTACGGAATCGATCCCCCTTTTGACTGTACAAGAATATGTGGAGCTCGGCATGTCTGGAAGCACAGGAGAACGTTCTTTTGCTGATATTATCACCAGTATTCGATACTGGGTCATTCATAGCATTACTATACCTTCTCTATTCATTGCAGGTTGGTTATTCGTCAGCACGGGTTTAGCTTACGATGTTTTTGGAAGCCCTCGTCCAAATGAGTATTTTACAGAGAGCCGACAAGGAATTCCATTAATAACTGGCCGTTTTGATTCTTTGGAACAACTCGATGAATTTAGTAGATCTTTTTAGGAGGACCAAATGACTATCGATAAAACTTATCCTATTTTTACAGTGCGATGGTTAACTGTTCACGGACTAGCTGTACCTACCGTTTCTTTTTTAGGGTCAATATCAGCAATGCAATTCATCCAACGATAAACCTAATCCGAATTATAGAGCTATGACACAATCAAATCCGAACGAACAAAATGTTGAATTGAATCGTACCAGTCTTTACTGGGGGTTATTACTCATTTTTGTACTTGCTGTTTTATTTTCCAATTATTTCTTCAATTAAATAAAAGAAAATACTAAATAATAGTACGAATTATCTTATCCCATTCGGAAGGATATCATCTCATAATTATCTATGACTGTTTCTGTCTCTAGCACGACCACTTGATGAAATGGGGAGGGAAGTGGGACAAATGGCCGAGACTACTGGAAGGATTCCTCTTTGGATAATCGGTACTGTAACTGGTATTCCTGTGATCGGTTTAGTTGGTATTTTCTTTTATGGTTCATATTCCGGCTTAGGTTCATCTCTGTAATAATCGGATGAACTGAGTTGGAGACATGAAAGCGTAAGAACTCAACAGGATCCCCCTCAAATCAGAAAAAAAGAGGGGGTAGGTCCCGTTGAGCTCTTACTAATTAGAATTAGACTAATTTATTCATATAAATGAAAAAATGGATCTTTCCTATTTTTTCAAAAAACTTCATTTCTTTCTGATTCTGAATTGCTTCAAAAAAAAAATTGATTCAGACCATCTCTTTCGCGATCGTATCGGTCGATACTTTCATTTCAAAGCGAAAAAAAGAAAGAGAGAATCACTCGATTCCCTCTTTCTGGATGATACAATCCCAATATAACAATATTATATTTCTATCGATCAGATATCACAAACCCTTTAAATAGATTAAAATATACTAATAGAATTTTCTATAGTTATTTTAATATAAAATAGAATTGAAAAATTCATTGAATTTGTTCACTACTTATGTAATAAATCGAAAAAAAGGTTCTGATAAACCGGGAAAAATTGAAACTAAGAATAGAGATCTTTGACGAACGGGATCAAGAATAATTCATTAGTTTATTATTTCGACACCAGAACAAGAAAAGGAATTTTTCTGGTATCGAATACTAGAAAGATGCATAATTCCTTCTAGAATCCTTTGTTCCCTTCATTTTTTTTCTATTCTCCATTTACTTATCTTATTTTTAATATCTACTCTATTTTTATTCTATTAGAATAAAAATAGACACATTCAATGACATTTCAATCTGGCACCAGTGACATAATAATCATAATAATACCGCTCCTATTTGTATTGTAAAAAACAAAGAAATAAAGAAGAGGTAAAATAGTCTTCCTGACAATATAATATCCATACTATGACTAGTAATGCGGTACAAGTAATTACCGAAATAGGGTCGAAAAAGAATAAAAAAAAAAAACAAGGGAAAAAGTTTTTCATAATTTTTTGATCATACATAATTAAATTATAGAATTGCCAACAAGAATTTGGTTTTTTTTACGAACTTTATTTGATAAATCCCCAGATTTAGAAATTCATTTCGGACAATTGAACCTTCTCAAACTGTTTCTTTTTAAGAACTAAAAAGATTTGTGCCAAAATAACAGATGCAAAAAAGAACAAAAGGCCTTGGACACGTAATGGATCTTGAAGGACGATTTCCGCATCTCCCTGACCAAATCCTCCCACATTAGGATTACTCGTTAATGGTTGATCAAGTTTGATGGATTCGCCCTCTGAAACAAGAAGTTCTGGTCCTGGAGGGATAATATCAACCACTTGACGCCCATTCGCTGCATCCACTATGGTTATTTCATATCCTCCTTTTTCTTTTCGTATTATTTTGCTTACTATCCCTGCTGCTGTAGCATTATAAACATTATTATTACTCTTACTCCCGTCGGGATAAATCTGACCCCTTCCCCTGTTCCCGCCTACGTATATGGGATATTTTAAGAAGTGAACATCTTTCTTAGTCGCAGGGTCCGGGGAAAGAATAGGAAAGGTGATTTCACTATATTTCTGACCAGGAACAGGACCTATCACAAGAATATTTTTTTTAGTGGGACGATAGCTCTGAAAAGAAAGATTGCCCATCTTTTCTTTAATCTCGGGAGAAATACGATCGGGGGGGGCTAATTCAAACCCCTCGGGTAAAATAAGAACAGCCCCCACATTCAAACCACCCTTTTTACCATTCGCAAGAACTTGTTTCAGTTGCATATCATAAGGAATTCGAACAACTGCTTCAAATACAGTATCAGGAAGTACCGCTTGTGGAACCTCGATATCCACGGGCTTATTAGCTAAATGGCAGTTGGCGCAGACAATACGGCCGGTTGCTTCTCGTGGATTTTCATAACCCTGTTGTGCAAAAATGGGATATGCATTTGAAACGGGTGCCCAAGTTATTATATATATCATGAGTGATACGGAAATAGATCGAGTAATCTCTTCCTTTATCGAAGAAAAGGTATTTCTAGTTTGCATGGTCCAATCATTGAGCCCAAAAATTTCTACAATAAAATTAGGTAGGTCCCTAGTATAGTTCCCTATCCATGATTCTGCTATTTACTGAAATAAAGTTACTCGAATATAGGAGGCATCCTTCGCGATGGGTAGAAGGAATAAGTACAATTTTGAATGTTTTACTTATGTACAAAGTAACAAACATTATATTTTTCAGTCATTCATTGAATGATAAATCACTACAAGTGAGGGAGATACACGATTTAAATAACGGAAGATCCAATATTTTAAAATTGTGTCAAGAATGACTGGAAAAGTGGAAACAAGACCGGATATAATTTGATCGTTATGAGAAAATCCAAAATCTTTGTAGACAGAACCAATCATTAGTTCCCAACCATGGGGTGAATGAAATCCTATACATAAATCAGTTAATAAAAGAATAGAAAAAGCTTTTATTGTGTCGCTTAAGTTATATAGGAACTCTTGAACCCAAGAGTTAAGAATAACAAGTTCTTCATTACCAAGAATAGAATAACCACTTAGAATAACGAAACAGATTATATTTGTCGAGAAGTGCAAAATCATATGGATACGATCCTCATTGTGCATCTTGATCAATTGGATCGTTTCTTTGTAGATTCCGATACGAAGCTTTTGTAGATGTGTTTCTGGGTATTCCTTTAGCATTTCGTCCAAGAGAAAGAGTTCCTCTAATTCTAGAACTTTTTTTATAATACTCTTTTCTTGAATATCATTCAAAAAAATTTCGGATTGACCAGTATTCCACCAATTAGTAACCCAAGATTCTAGGCTTTTATTAAATGAAAGAGAGATCCACCAGGGCAAAAATACTATAGATGCAAGATATAGAAGGGGAATGAATGCTTTCTTTTTTTCCATTTTTTCGTCTTTTATTTTTTAATGAACTCACTTCATTCGTTAACTCTCTACACTACTAATATTTATATCAAACATAAGTTCTATTACAAGTCATATGCATACTATTATGAATCCATTCCCTGTTTTTTAGTTTTTGATTTGTGATTTATTAGTTAATCCTTGAATTTCGAAATAATACAGAAAGAAAATAACAAAGAATCCACTTTTTTTTGTTACTGTGCAGTTGATTTACATACGGATCAAAATTTCGGACAAAGAAAGTTTTCTGGCTGTTCCGTATACGTCTGCTTTGGGTCAAATGAGCATTCTGAAGAAATTCCAGTTAAGTTATTATACTATTACTATGGTCTATAAAAAAGACTATTCTTTCATTTCAGTTTTATCCCTCTTGCTACGAACAAAATTCATTCTGAACTTCATTTTTCAAAAAACTTCAATTGGTACACGCAAGAAATAGGCCAATTCGGCAGCCTTTTGCTCAATTTCTCGTGGGGTCAGATTCTGATCGGTACGCGTCAAGGGAATGGCCCCTTGGCCTCTTATTTCCATATAAAGGACACGACGTGCATAAATACCCTCTTTAACTTCTATTCTGATGGACTGAATGTCTTTCATAAGGAATCGTAGGAAGATTCGACGATTTTTTCCAGGAAACCCCCAACGAAAAATAGACACTATTTCTTCTTTTCTATCGAATCGATCATAACCGCTACCTACATTCCACAAAATTGTGCACCACAAATAGGAGCTAATAAAGAGACCGGCAATCCCATAGAAAGACATTACGATCCCCTGTGGAAAAAAAATTATTTGCTGAGACGGAAATAAAGCTATCAAATCCCTACCAAGATAACTGGAAGTTCCAACCAATAAAAACCCTAATGAACCTAAAAAAAGGATAAAGGCCCAGCAGAAATTGCTGATTTTTCGAGATCCTCTTATAAATTCTATCCATATACGTTCTGATCGCCAATTCATACTAGATCTCGTTGCATTTTATTGGAATTAAGAGAATCAAAAAAAATCTATTTTACTTTTTTTGTTTCCGAAGTAACTCTAATCAACTAGCACTATTTTGATGTGAACCTTTACTTTAGATCTAAGTAATTCATCGAATTACTTAGATCTAAAATAATAACATCACCTTTATATGATTCCCTATAGATACCTACATCCATATAGGTATATTGATTTTATATCTCAAACATTTGTCGCCCGATCTCTTATCTATTTTCTATTTTGAAACTTATCTATTTTCTATTTTGAAATACTTCTAATTGATTTCCTCAGATATCATGTTTACGTATGTATAATCGCTTATGTTTGGAGTAAGCCACATGTTAGATTCTAGTCTACTAAATAGATAGCTGTGTTATCGTCAAAGTCTAAGTTTTGAAAAAAAAAAATAGACAGCATATTTAAAAAATCTTGTTTTTTTGAACATGAAGAAATAAAGAAGCCATTGCAATTGCCGGAAATACTAGGCCCACTAAAGGCACAAAAATAGAGGGTAAGGTGGTGAGAGTTGTCATAGAATGGATACCTCGACTTAATATTTTCATTGTTATATTAATAGTTTTACCTGTTATTTATTGATTGTTATAAAAGGTATCTTATAATTATACTAATTCAATATATAATTATACTAAGTAATATCTACGTGAGTATATATAGAAAAGGAATGAGGAATGTCGAATTAAATAAATGGACTTACTCATCTTTCGACATGAGATATATGTATCATAATAGACGTTTGCATTATTTTAGTTATTATCTTGTCTTAGCATTTTTTTTTAATAAAATTTCATAAAGATTTTCGTACAAATTCCCAAAAAGGTAGTTATAATCCGATCCAACAACAAGGATTCTTAGTAAAACTAGAGATCCGCTAGAGATGTAGAAAGATGCAAGACTCTATGCCGCTATTTGCTATAGTTGAAGTATATATACACATGTAATGTTAAGAAGGGAGCATGAAATTCATTTTCTTCCCCGTGCCAAATTTTGCGGAAGAAATAAAAAAAAAAAGAATTCATTTTTTAAGTTAAGTAAGGCTTTACTTGATTGAATTTTGATTCGAGGGAACGAAAGCGTGGAGCTGAAATAACTCACTCACAACACCTTTTAAAGGATTACGTGGTACGATTAGATCGAATAAGCCCTTATCGAATAAAGATTCAGCCTCCTGTGAACCCTCAGGGACTGCCTTATTCAATGTTTGTTCAATTACTCTTTTACCCGCAAATGCGATGTAGGCATTCGGTTCGGCAATAATGATATCCCCCAACATACCAAAACTAGCTGTCACCCCACCAGTAGTAGGAGATGTAAGGATTGCTACATAGAATAATTTTTTATTTGATTGATAATCATATAAAGCGGAAGATATTTTTGCCATTTGCATCAAGCTCAAACTTCCTTCTTGCATGCGTGCTCCTCCCGAAGCACACACTAAAATAAGAGGTAAAAATTGATTGGTAGCATACTCGATCAAACGGGTGATTTTCTCTCCTACTACGGATCCCATACTACCCCCTATAAACTGAAAATCCATAACCCCAATTGCTACTGGAATATCATTTAATTTACCTGTGCCTGTTTGAATAGCCTCAGTTAATCCTGTCTTTCTTTGATAAGAAGAAAGACGATCTTTATAAGTATAAAGTTGATTCTCCGAATCAAATTGAATGGGATCCAAAGAGACCATGTCTTCATCCATAGGGTCCCAAGTACCTGGATCAATCAAAAGTTCGATTCTATCTGAACTACTCATTTTCAAATGGTATCCACATTGTTGACAAATATTCATTTTTGATTTAAAAATTTTCTTATAATTTAATCCATAACAATTTTCGCATTGAACCCACAAATGCCTGTATTTTTTAGTTAGATCTAGATCATTAGAACGTTCTGTTGTAGTTAAATTTTTTCTATGCGTGCTAGTTCTTATACTGAAACTCTCACTTTGACTACTATTTCCACCTTCAGCACAAATAGAACTATAAATGTAACTGTCACTGTAATTGTGACTACCACTTAAAATGTAACTATCAATACAGATTTGAGTCCAAAGATAACTGTCAATGCAACTATTAATGTGATTATTCCAACTATATTTAGTATCATACATGTACTGATCATAGTGGGAATCATCACTCTTAGATACATTATTTTGATAAGTAGAGTTCCGAAAACTATAAAAAGAACTTTCTAGTTCACTTACAAAAGAAGGATCATTGTCAATCTCAAAAATTTGATTTTCAATATCCAAATAGATGGAATAACTGCAGCTATTACTATCCCTAACTAAAAAAGTGTCATCAGATATGAAATTCCGAATGCCGACTAAATCATCAACAGTACTGTAACTAGAATTGTAACTATCACTATGACTAGGAATGTTTTTATTCATATTATTTATAATTGATCCTTCACTTTCAATAGGACCAAGACTATTGATTGATTTATTTAGCCTACACCTGTATTCTAACTTCCCTTTAGACAACATCGAATTTAACCATCTTTTTTCCATAGAGCTTTCTTGCCCCTATTTACATGAAAATACAATAGCTGAATAGTCATTCGATAAAAAAGAAATCATTTAAATATCTCATTTCCTATCAGAATAGGATCTAAATCCAATCACTAGGATTATTAAGTATTAACGAGTCGGTCTTAAAAAAAAAAGGTTCCGTTATATATAGTGAAGTGATACTTAGCGTTCTCTCAAAAGAGAATTATTTTTTTTTTCAATTAAATCAATTCAATTATTAATTTATAAATAGTGGTTTCTCACCGGTTATGTCAAATTGTCAAATTCACATAAAAAAAATCGTTGTTATCCCTATGAATATGAAGAACTTTTTTCGTAAAATCTCGTCTACTAAAAAATTTGTATTCCAAGACAGAACAAAAAGGACAATATACAGGATGGGGTAGAAGAAGTTGTGATACTTGGCTCGATCCCGGATCTGAAACGACGCTACGGGATATAATATATTAAATATTAAATGACTACACCAATCCTAAGGATCCATAGGCTTAATTGCGGATCCAGCACAACAATAAAAATTTTTAAGTTGTTTCGTCTTATATTTTTATTTCAATTTTCTATTTTGTATATCTAGTAAAAAAGATATACAATAATATCTTTGTATTGTATTCGGCTCAATCCTTTTAGTAAAAGATTGAGCCGAATTTAGTTTAATTGAAAGTCAATTAAAAGAACGAAGAGTAATTACTGGATTACAAAGTATCCATTGCCTCAAATTGTATCCATTGCCTCAAATTCAAATTTGATCTCCTTCCATACTTCACAAGCAGCAGCTAGTTCAGGACTCCATTTACTAGCCTCACGGATAATTTCATTACCCTCACGAGCAAGATCACGTCCCTCATTACGAGCTTGTACACATGCTTCTAGAGCTACTCGGTTAGCTACGGCACCAGGTGCATTACCCCAAGGGTGCCCCAAAGTTCCTCCGCCGAATTGTAGTACAGAATCATCTCCAAAAATCTCGGTTAGAGCAGGCATATGCCAAACGTGAATACCACCGGAAGCCACTGGCAGAACACCTGGTAAAGAAACCCAATCTTGAGTGAAATAAATACCGCGGCTTCGGTCTTTTTCAATAAAATCATCACGTAGTAAATCAACAAATCCTAAAGTGATTTCTCTTTCCCCTTCAAGTTTACCAACTACGGTACCAGCGTGAATATGGTCTCCACCAGACATACGTAACGCTTTAGCTAGTACACGGAAGTGCATACCATGATTCTTCTGTCTATCAATAACAGCATGCATTGCACGGTGAATGTGAAGAAGTAGACCATTATCTCGGCAATAATGAGCCAAGCTAGTATTTGCAGTGAATCCACCTGTTAAGTAGTCATGCATTACGATAGGAACTCCCAATTCTCGGGCAAATATAGCCCTTTTCATCATTTCTTCGCATGTACCTGCAGTAGCATTCAAGTAATGTCCTTTGATTTCACCTGTTTCAGCCTGTGATTTAAAAATAGCTTCCGCACAAAATAGGAAACGGTCTCTCCAACGCATAAATGGTTGGGAATTCACGTTTTCATCATCTTTGGTAAAATCAAGTCCACCACGTAGACATTCATAAACTGCTCTACCATAATTCTTAGCGGATAATCCCAATTTTGGTTTAATAGTACATCCCAATAGAGGGCGACCATACTTGTTCAATTTATCTCTTTCAACCTGGATACCATGAGGTGGGCCTTGGAAAGTTTTAATATAAGCGGTAGGGATTCGCAAATCCTCCAGACGTAGAGCACGTAGAGCCTTGAATCCAAATACATTACCCACAATGGAAGTAAACATGTTAGTAACAGAACCTTCTTCAAAAAGGTCTAGGGGATAAGCTACATAAGCAATATATTGATTTTCTTCTCCAGCAACAGGCTCGATTCCATAGCATCGTCCTTTGTAACGATCAAGACTGGTAAGCCCATCGGTCCACACAGTTGTCCATGTACCAGTAGAAGATTCAGCAGCTACAGCTGCCCCTGCTTCCTCAGGTGGAACTCCCGGTTGAGGAGTTACTCGGAATGCTGCCAAGATATCAGTATCTTTGGTTTCATATTCAGGAGTATAATAAGTCAATTTATAATCTTTAACACCAGCTTTGAATCCAACACTTGCTTTAGTCTCTGTTTGTGGTGACATAAGTCCCTCCCTACAACTCATGAATTAAGAATTCTCGCAACAACAAGGTCTACTCGACATGAATTAGTAGTTAATGAAACCTTTTATAGGAATCCTTTCACAAAATTCTCAACTAATATTATCAACTAATCAGAATGGTTCGTTATTAGACCATAGTATTTTATTCACCAAATACAGCATTATTGTATACTCTTTCATATGTATGGCGCAACCCAATGCTTTTTTCAAGTTTGTAATCTAATCTTTTGCCTCAAAATATTGAAATAAAAAAAATTCACTCTTGACAGTGATATATGTTGTATATGTAAATCCTAGATGTGAAAATATGCCGAATT
>NW_026124609.1:25000-26850 GCF_025177605.1 Cucumis melo | reverse complement strand
ATTTACGTATGCCGAACCATCCCATCTGCATTGAACACGAAAATATTTTTTTAGTAACAACTCAAACTCCTTGCTCATCTTTTTCGCGTATTGGTTTTGATTTATACGTTTTCTCCTATCTGCTACCGCAGAATCTTCTTGAAGATTTTTTTTGTGGTTTGAGTGAACTGAGTCAAGATCCTCTTTGGCCACAGATTCCTTTTCTGCTTTATTTCCATTTTCTAATTCAAAAGTTTTTTCCTTCGCTGATAGAAAAAGAGATCCTTTTTTCTTTTCAATGAGTTTTTTTTTTTTTACTAAAAATTTCATTTCCATTCAATTTTTTTTCATTTCCATTCAAATTAAAAAGAAGTGATTTGATTGGTATCAGCCATGGATTAATCTTATATGCATTATAAAGTATCAAAAATTCTGGAAAGACCCACCCACGTTTCAAATTCGATCTGGAACCACTTAGTATTTCTTCATTCATTCTCATCCAATCAAAAAAAGTTTGTTTTTTTTTGTTGGATCGGTTGCTTTTTTTATCTTGATTAATTGTCAGATAAAACAAATGTTTCTTATTTATTTTTTTAATTAGTTGAAAATGATTAACCCCAGTTTTAGTATTTTTTTTACTGTTCGTGTCAGCCTCAATATGGATCCAGGATCGAATATCGACCTTATTTTTAATAGAAAAATGCAGCATTCTCCAATCAAAATATTTTCTATCCATAGTTTTTTCCAGATCTATAATATCATCTTCTCGTAGATAATTATTGATAAGGATATCAGTCAGTATATCAATAAATTTACATTTATCCGTGTTGTACTTATAAGAACTTTCTTGATTATTTTTTACTTCTACTGGTAATTCAACAATATATGAATCTTTATTATCTTCATAATTAATAGATTTATATGATAAACAATCATATATATATTTTTTTATTTTCTTATCTTTTTTATTCGGTAATGAGTCGTCTATTTCAAAATGATTTTGTTTTTTGTAAGCAATTAATCGGTTTTTTTCATCTGAAAAACATTGGTTAAAATCTTTATTTTTACGATCTTGCTTAACTCTATTTCGCCATTTTTGGGGGAGTAATTTTGACCATCTAATCGGATATAAATCCAAGTTATAATGACCCCTTAACCAGTTTTTCCATTGATTTCTCATTCCAGAATTTTCAAGATTATTTTGTTTTAGGTCGGAATGTAATATTTCGTGTGCTCCAACAACTTCAACAAAATAATCCTCTATTTCATTCTTAAGAAAACGAGATGTTCCGTGATATTGAAAGACAGGTCTTAACTTAGATAAATTAATAATTTGTGTTTGTGATAATTTGTAAAATAAATATGCTTGCGACAAGTATGATAAGTCCAAAAAGATCTTTCCATTCTTATTAGTAATATTGGAAAGTGACTTTTTGATAGTTGAAATAAAGTCAATTATACTTTGATTTGTTTTATCAATTCTTTCTTGATTTGATTCATTATTGAAAATGGATTTAGTAAATTTTTTTTTTATTGATTCAATAAAAAGTTGGCCATTCCTCGGCATATTAATCATACGTTGAAAACATATACATAGATATTTTTCAACAAAAAAATTTAGAAAATGATGCGATTTACGAATTAATCGTACATTTCTTTTTTTTAATATCTTTAAAATATTTTTCTGAGATTCAAATATTTTATCATCATAACTTATTTTGTTAGGACTAATTTCTGTATTTAGCAACTCTTGTTTCGTGTCTTTTCTAATTTTTTCAATTTTTTTTAGTATGGTGTTTGTTCTATCAGTCAAATCTTTCATTTTTTTTTTCTCTCAATGAAAAATTTGTCCAATCCATAGAACTAATTAC
>NW_026124609.1:0-5000 GCF_025177605.1 Cucumis melo | reverse complement strand
CGGGATCCACTTTTTGGGGAATATGGGTCGAAGCAATAACAAGAATATTTGTAGTGGAACATCTTTCAAAATCCCTGGAGAGATAGTTCACTAATAGACCAAGGGATAAGTAATTCGACTCAGTCACATACAGATTATGAATGTTTGGAATCCATATTATGCAAGGAGACATTGCTTTTGCTAATTCGAATTGAAGGGTGATATAAAATCGGTCTATTTCCAGCATCATATCCTTAGTTAGCGCATTCATCATAGTTAGAAGCTCCAGCTCCGTATCAAGGTCACGGTCGATATCGTCACTATCATCAATATCGCCACTATCATCAATATCGTCACTATCATCAATATCGTCACTATCATCAATAAGAAAACCCTTAGGCTTCTTATCCAGCAACTTGTTCAGAAATACTGTAACGAAAGGAAGATAGGAGTTTGTCGCTAGGTATTTGACCAAATAGGATCGTCCAGTTCCTATAGAACCTATCACTAAAATACCCCTAGAGGGGGGGAGGGCTAATAAGCGGAGCGAAAAGGGTTTTCCATGAGATGGGAAATGAAAACTATTAGCCCCACACGAGGTTTGTGAATAAGTGATTGTCTGATAATGAGCAAGGAATGTCCGTCTTTCTGCTAAACAGGATGTATTGAACTCATAATTCATTAGATACTTTTTATGAATGTCAACTAAGTATCGTAAGTAAATTACTCCCGGTTGTTCAATCATTTGATAACCAGAGTCATTCTTTGATAAATGATCACTATGAGTCAGACTCAATAGAATTTGATCAATCCTTTTTTCTGTCGTTAAGGTGGAGAACTGAATCAAGAATTCTCTTTCTTTATCATCAATCGAATCACTGTTCGAGACCCAGGATTGGATTTTCTCATCAATCCAATCACCGTTCACATTTTTTCTTATCAATGAATATATCTCTTTACTTGTATGACTTAGATGTCTCGTATTTCTCGAAAAAGCGATTCGATTGATGGGATTTGGTATGATACTTATGAGATCGATGAGATTGATATTCCAATCTTTCTTCTTCGAACGTATTGATTTGACCCCATAAGCGGGACCGCCACCCCATAGCATGTTGCCACCAGAAGCAGAACCCCATATTTCTTCTAGAGAATCTCCTAATTGTTCCAGAGCAACTAGAAAGAGATTCTTTAACCAGAAAGAATTCCTGGGATACCTATCCAGAAGTTTTCGCAACTCAATCATGTATGATGGAATCATCAAAGATTTGACCTTTTCGAACTCTGTCTGTAACTCACTATAGGCTCGAGAAACAAAGAGAAGATGTGTACGAACGAGATATACAGCAATAAGAAGAAGGAAAAGGATTGAATAGAGGAACTCCCGAACATTTGGCCATCTCAGATGTGTCGATATCGATGGTGACTCATTATTTCGATGAATCATTTCTTCGGACAGAAGAAGATTAGGTAAACACTTACTCGAAATCTCACTTATCAGATTCCATTGTAGAAGACACAATTTTCTCTGAAGAATTCGCCATGATATTATGCATGGATCATATATATCATGAAAAATGTATACAAATTTTTGGATGCTACTTAGTATCGGCAATAGGTCTGAAAAAGTATCTAAAAATAGCAAATTTAGATATTTGTACCCTGTCGAAGTAAGGAACCATGGCATATATGTTTGGAATAGATTCCATTTTGAGAGAGTTGAAAAAGCACTATCTCGTTGAAAGGTTCTATACATCTGCCCTTTCTCAAGGCATTTCTTTAGACAAAGACTCCGTTTTTTCCTCTTTTCGGATGGTAAATATTTCTCAGAACATGGAGTGTGAATCAAACCCATGTTTGAATTGAAATTGAGATACTGATGCAAGTTCTTCCCCTCTGAATCAGATAGATTCATATCTGAAAGAGGTTGACAATAAGTTCTTTCAAAATTGACTATTTGTCCCTCTGTTAGAGGTGTTCCAGAAATGTCTGCGATCGAGTAAATAGCTCGACGAACGAATGGATCGGATCGAATTGGAAAATGGAAAGATTTGTACAAGTTATACCTTTCGTCACCACTTTGTGGAAAATCGTTAGGTATGAATATGTTAGATACCTGTGACTCGATTGGTGAAATAGTATCTCTCTCCAAAAAAGCATGTTTTTTTTTACCGCCGCACAAAGAAAATATTTTGTTGCGAATGAACAAGATATTGAGGAATTGTCCATACGTAAAATCATAATTATTGATACGGGCCTTTTCCACATAATCCACATAAAAAGGGAATCTTTTGTTACAATAGAAGCAGAAGTGATGTGGATTATTCAAGAATCGAAGTCGAGTTGCTTTATAAAAAGAAGATATCAATGAACTTCTATGAAATGGTTTCACGGGATTTAGCCAATTGTCTTGATCGTGGGATATCATTGAGAAATAGGAATCCGTGTTATCAAAGGATTTCCTGCGATTATTTCTAGTATGGAATGAGTCAATCATCCACTTTGGTATCTTATTGAACAAAAATGGTGATATTGTTCCTCCATTGATCAAGAATTTCGATTTTTGGGAAGTATAATGATCATCCAATAAGAAGGGTTTCAATTTTTTCAAATGAACGATTTGAAGACCTATTGATTCTAACAACTGATTGCAGAGTTGATCATTCGGACCTTTCAATTCATAGATGTGGATCTCGGACCTATGAAGGGGGATATTCCCGAAACTCACAAAGAAAAAAGGAAGTGAGTTAGACAAAAAGAGAAGAAACTTGGACAAAAAAACAAGTAACTTGGACAAAAAGAAACGAAGTGACTTAGACAAATCTTTTTTATCGATAACCTCAGACCAATCAATCGAATATTGATTAATACGTAATCGATCGAACACTACTTGAAAATGAAAATGGCTCTTCTGCTCAGAAATGAAATGTTCCTGGAAATTCTTGCTCCCATTGGACCATTTGTATCTATATGCATTAGGATCCCGATTCATGGATCTCTCGGTTCGAGAAATCAAAATAAGAGGATCGAACCATTTCTTCTGACCCTTTTTGAAATTTGATAAATGTTGGTTGATCGTATATTTCATTATAGTTCTATGATTCAGAGTATCATTTCCTATTTGATCCCTTTGAATTCCATATTCCAAGTCGCGATCGGATCTATTCATTAAAAAGAATCGATTCAATACATTTCTTATGTACCCATAATATTGGATTTGAATCAGATTTCGGATCAATCTATATTGATTGACTGCCTCCATTATGTTGTTGCTAGCAAATACCACTATTTTTTGTTTTGGATCTTCCAAATCATTCCCGGGGGAGGTCCGGACCCATTTTTTTCTGATCCTTCGATAAAAAGATTCATTCTCTTCATAAAAAATAGGAGGTAGAACCAATAAATATTTCTTTTTCGATTCATCCCTGGAGTTGAATACCTCATTCAAGAATTGTTTTTGATCCAATCCGTAGGAATCAATAGAAAAGGCAAATCCCTTATGATACACCAGATCCGGCTCGGTTATTGATAGAGTGAATAGATCTGCCATTTCTTGAAATCTCTCTTCTGATTCAAAATCGTGGTGTAACGTGTATCCCCTCCTGTTCCGGTCATGGAATAGATGAAATAAATAAATAAATGGATTTTTGTTCAAGAATGAAATCTTATTGGAACTGTCCATATCCAGTTCATCCTTCGGAACCATATCACATCCCGGATCTGATGAAATAGGATGAATTGAGACGGTATTTTGTAAATACGTAATTATCTTGAATATATTAACTATTTCTTTATTTTCCGATCGACTGGAAGGGACAAAAGAAACATCTTGTTCTTTCTTCAACAATTTCTGATCTCTAGTGGACCTCTGAATAGGATTCGAACCCATATGAAGTTCTGACCATCTGTCAGAGAAAAAAGAACGAATGGATCTTGTAGGATTCCCGAGAAATTCTTCGATTTCTTCCGGAAGCGGATGATTATTCATCTGCTTCTCACGTTCCGTGAATAGCCGGGACATTGAGGAATATCCAGAAAAGCATTTAGGGAATCGGTCTGATTCTATCTCTGTTCGTTCCGTTTGAAGAAAGGAAGGATCCCAAAGAATCGATCTTTCTTTTAGTTGTTGAATCTCTCTTTGATTGATCAATGTGTGATATTCCGAATCCTCATTACTAATGGAATCGAAATGATCTCTGGATTGATCAGAAGATCCTTTCAATTGGCTAGAATCCGTTACTTGAACGAAACTAGATCTTGTGGAATCATATTGAATATTTGACAAGACATTCCGTACCTTGCTAAAAAACCGATCCTTGTTTACCAACCACACATTGTCTAACCAAATCCAATTCTCTCTCGATATGTTCCTCAAAAAATCCGATTCGTGCGGATTCTTCCCCCAACTAAAGAAGAGATCTTGGCGGAATTGCCACATATGAAATTGAGCACAATTTTGCAAAGAAATAGCCCACTTGTTTCTCGAGAAGAGATGGGAAACATGCTCAATATCATTTGATTGAATAGTTGACCCAGCTCCTTGTTGTTTGAAGAAGCCCTCCACTTCAATTGGTATTTTTTTCACGAAAAGCAAACATGAGATAACAAATCCAGTCTTTCACTAAGATTTCGAATAGCTGTCCCGAATTCAAGTTGATTATGTTTTGCCTCTTCCTCGTAAAAGGACGATCCAACAATTCCCAATCATGGTCCTTGCGGATCTGATCATCCATATAATATACAAAAAGAAACTCCAGATATTTGATATCTTTCTCTTTGAATGAGATCTCAATTCCAGCGACGGTTTCATTAGATATCTTACAACTGGAATCCCTCTTTTTTCCGATCCAGTTCCTCCACCACCGCGAACCCCAGTCAGATTCAGGCATGATACACTTTTTAGTTATTGGGAGAACCCAAGTACTCTCTTTCGGATCCAGGAAACAGCTCTCAGAGATCTTTTTTCCTTTTGGAAGATACAGGAGCGAAACAATCAACCTATTGATATTGGAAGAGCCAAA
>NW_026124608.1:12500-24723 GCF_025177605.1 Cucumis melo | reverse complement strand
TACTATAAATTTCAATAAATAAAAAAACAATTCATTAAATTTTCAATTTATCGAACTAACTTTTCATTGATATATTGTTTCATCGAGATTCAATTTCAATTCCGATGTCATTTTCTTGTTCCAAAATGGTCTTCTTCAATTCTTTTAGGTTTATGCTCTACTCCGAGTCAAGATCTGCCCGATTTGGATTTGCACATATAGGACAAATGCCCCAATAGCATGGCTTTTTGCTACGACTTCTTTTTTTTTTTCAATTTACTTCATATTACTCGATTGATTAAAAGTTTTCTATCAATGCTATTGATAAATCGAATATGATACAAGTAGTAGTAATCATAGAATAGATAGATTCCAAATTGAGTTTTTTCTAAGCGGAGCCTGGATACTTCATTTTATTAGTACAACCGAGAAAACCATAAATTATTCTAATTGATAATATTAATCTGGATACCCCCCAAAAAATAGATCTAATTGCACTTCACGCTCCAAATTTTTGATGATTAAATCAATCCGTCTTGGGCGAAAGAGAGGATATCTCGATCGGGGGAGAGAACGGGGAAATACCATATGACCCAATATATCTGACAAGTCGCACTATAGGTCAACCCACGATGCGTCTTCCTCTCCGGGACTTCGAAAAGGTACTTTTGGAACACCAATAGGCATTAAAGCAAAGAAAAAAGAATTAAGTACTATAGCTAACTTTGATGTGGAAGCGTAACAACGGGTTTATTGTCTTAATAAATAAGATGGGCCTTTATCAGATTTTATCTTTTAGCATATTTTATACATAGATTTAATAAGTTCATAAAAAAGGAAAACAGAATTAATAAGGGAAACTTCTTCCCGAATAGGTTTTTTGAATGATGAACAAGTATGTATACATTCACTCCTATAAAATAGGATCAATTCCCATCTACCATTGCGTATTGGTACTTATCGAGTATAGAATAGATCTGCTTCTTTTTGTTCCTACGAATAGAATCGAATTGTTCCATTATTACTAAAAGAATAGACTAAATATTAATCCTTTCGCCAAGATAATCCCCTCAAAAGGGGAGGTCCGTAGCATAGTTTTTTTTTTCAGTGCAATAAAGTTACATAGTGTCTATTTTTCCTTGATAAAGGGGTATTTCCATGGGTTTGCCTTGGTATCGTGTTCATACCGTTGTATTGAATGATCCCGGTCGTTTGCTTTCTGTTCATATAATGCATACAGCTCTAGTTGCTGGTTGGGCGGTTCAATGGCCCTATACGAATTAGCAGTTTTTGATCCCTCTGATCCTGTTCTTGATCCAATGTGGAGACAGGGTATGTTCGTTATACCCTTCATGACTCGTTTAGGAATAACCAATTCATGGGGGGGTTGGAGTATCACAGGAGGGACTATAACGAATCCGGGTATTTGGAGTTACGAAGGTGTGGCCGGAGCACATATTGTGTTTTCTGGATTGTGCTTCTTAGCAGCTATCTGGCATTGGGTGTATTGGGATCTAGAAATATTTTGTGATGAACGTACAGGAAAACCTTCTTTGGATTTGCCGAAGATTTTTGGAATTCATTTATTTCTCTCAGGGTTGGGTTGCTTTGGTTTTGGTGCATTTCATGTAACCGGATTGTATGGTCCGGGAATATGGGTATCCGATCCTTATGGATTAACCGGAAGGGTACAAGCCGTAAATCCTGCGTGGGGTGTCGAAGGGTTTGATCCTTTTGTTCCGGGCGGAATAGCCTCGCATCATATTGCAGCAGGTACATTGGGCATATTAGCGGGCCTATTCCATCTTAGTGTTCGTCCGCCCCAACGTCTATACAAAGGATTACGTATGGGAAATATTGAAACCGTCCTTTCCAGTAGTATCGCTGCTGTATTTTTTGCAGCTTTTGTTGTTGCTGGAACTATGTGGTATGGTTCAGCAACTACCCCGATTGAATTATTTGGGCCCACTCGTTATCAATGGGATCAGGGATACTTCCAGCAAGAAATATATCGAAGAGTTAGTACCCGGGTTAGCCGAAAATCAAAGTTTATCAGAAGCTTGGTCTAAAATTCCTGAAAAATTAGCTTTTTATGATTATATCGGGAATAATCCCGCAAAAGGTGGATTATTCAGAGCGGGTTCCATGGACAACGGGGATGGAATAGCTGTTGGTTGGTTAGGACACCCTGTTTTTAGAGATAAAGAAGGGCGCGAACTTTTTGTACGCCGTATGCCGACCTTTTTTGAAACATTTCCGGTTGTTTTGGTAGACGGAGACGGAATTGTTAGAGCCGATGTTCCTTTTCGAAGAGCAGAATCGAAGTATAGTGTTGAACAGGTCGGTGTAACTGTTGAGTTCTATGGCGGTGAACTCAATGGAGTCAGTTATAGTGATCCTGCTACTGTGAAAAAATATGCTAGACGTGCTCAATTGGGTGAAATTTTTGAATTAGATCGTGCTACTTTGAAATCCGATGGGGTTTTTCGTAGCAGTCCAAGGGGTTGGTTTACTTTTGGGCATGCTTCCTTTGCTTTGCTCTTCTTCTTCGGACACATTTGGCATGGTGCGAGAACCTTGTTCAGAGATGTCTTTGCTGGTATTGACCCAGATTTGGACGCTCAAGTAGAATTTGGGGCATTCCAAAAACTTGGAGATCCAACTACAAAAAGAGTCTAGTCTGATACAAGATTGCTCTGTTCTTTTTTTCCTTTATTTTTTGATTTGACATAGATAGGGTACCGGATAAATCTTTATTCGGATTGCTTACTTTTCATTTCTTTGACTCTTGTCTTGGTCTTTTTTTTATCCGTAAAAAGATCCCAATTAAACAGGTATGGAAGCTATAATTGTAAACCGAAATCAAATCTATGGAAGCATTGGTTTATACATTCCTCTTAGTCTCGACTCTAGGAATAATTTTTTTCGCTATCTTTTTTCGCGAACCGCCTAAAGTTCCAACTCCAACTAAAAAGGCAAAATGATTTCTCATTATCTCAATTGAAGTAATGAGCCTCACAATATTGTGAGGCTCATTACTTCAACTAGTCCCCGTGTTCCTCGAATGGATCTCTTAGTTGTTGAGAGGGTTGCCCAAAAGCAGTATATAAGGCATACCCAGTAAAACTTACAAGTAAACCAGATATAGAGATGGCAACTAGGGTTGCTGTTTCCATTATTATATAATTTCAAGACCACAATGGATCTATAATAAGATCATTTATTTACAACGGAATGGTATACAAAGTCAACAGATCTCACTGAATAAAAAAAAATATAGGATTATTTATGGCTACACAAACCGTTGACGATAGTTCTAGATCTGGGCCAAGACGAACTGTTGTAGGGGATTTATTGAAACCATTGAATTCGGAATATGGTAAAGTGGCTCCTGGGTGGGGAACTACACCTTTAATGGGTGTCGCGATGGGTTTATTTGCGATATTCCTATGTATTATTTTGGAGATTTATAATTCTTCCATTTTACTGGACGGAATTTCAAGCAATTAGATTCGATTCACAAGAACCCCTAAATAACTTTTCAATAAAAAGGAAAGTCTAAAGTATGTAGGTTTCTGCTTTTTAGCCCACTATTTTTTGGTAGTTCGATCGTGGAATTTATTTTTTTCTGTATTTCCGGAATATGAGTGTGTGACTTGTTAGAATTGATCCTATGGATACGACAGAGAAGAAGTCGGTCATCTTGATGAAGATGATTTGATCTCGTTGGATATTCAGTCTAGGCTAGTATCTGGAGCACAGAATATATGAAATAGATTCCAAAATATTAGAACAAATATTAGAACTATGATTCATACTTATCAGACCTCGTGGCCGGACTCCGAAACAAGAGTTAGAAGTGATAAATAAAAAAAATTTATTCTTTCGTTTCTACTTATTTTGGTTAAAGGATAAACCTTTCTTTAGCTTTTTTCATTATATTCAGTCATTGAATAAGCATTGAATAAGTGATAATCCAAGGGTTCTTACTCAGGGAATTTTTGAACTTTTTTTGGAAGGTTTTTTATTGAATCATCGTGGTTCTAGTCTGAATCTAAGGTTTTAATTGATTCATAGGGTCTTAACAAGATAATTCCTATCAATAATAAAGAAAACAAGAGTAAAGTCGCATTACATACAAATCAAAGAAAAAAAATAGGTAAATAGAAGATTCAAGAGGCCCCTAATGATCAATATAACTATGAATGAGCCGACTTGATATTTGGGCATTATAACTACAAAGAAGACTTTTCGGATTTTGATTCTTTCGTATCTTGATACAAAAAATTGAATCATAGCATTAAGAAGTTTGAAACTTTTTAGTACACATATCCGTTACGAGCGGTATTTGGGTGTTTCTGTTTGAGCCGTACGAGACGAAATTCTCATATACGGTTCTCAGAGGGGGGTCCCCTTGGTTTACCTATCTCAATAAAGTGTATGATTGGTTCGAAGAACGTCTTGAAATTCAGGCGATTGCAGATGATATAACTAGTAAATACGTTCCTCCTCATGTCAACATATTTTATTGTCTAGGAGGAATTACGCTTACTTGTTTTTTAGTACAAGTAGCTACGGGGTTTGCTATGACTTTTTACTACCGTCCGACCGTTACTGAGGCTTTTGCTTCTGTTCAATATATAATGACGGAAGCAAATTTTGGTTGGTTAATCCGATCAGTTCATAGATGGTCGGCAAGTATGATGGTCTTAATGATGATCCTGCACGTATTTCGCGTGTATCTTACTGGTGGATTTAAAAAACCTCGTGAATTGACTTGGGTTACAGGTGTGGTTCTGGCTGTATTGACCGCATCCTTTGGTGTAACTGGTTATTCCTTACCTCGGGACCAAATTGGTTATTGGGCAGTCAAAATTGTAACAGGTGTACCGGAAGCTATTCCAGTAATAGGGTCGCCTTTGGTAGAGTTATTACGCGGAAGTGCTAGTGTGGGACAATCTACCTTGACTCGTTTTTATAGTTTACACACTTTTGTATTACCTCTTCTTACTGCCGTATTTATGTTAATGCACTTCCCAATGATACGTAAGCAAGGCATTTCTGGTCCTTTATAGAGAATAGAAATCATAGATTTGTAATTAGTTATTTATGATTACTCAGGGGGGAAGAAGAGTATTTCATTGCTGCAAATATGGATTATTGAAAAATAAGACATGTATTTGGATATTTCCCTTCAACTCCACGAAATTTTATTCGTTATTTTTCAATAATAGTTGAAGGGAATTCTTCGAAGAGAAAATGGATTATGGGAGTGTGTGACTTGAACTATTGATTGGACCGTGTAGATATATGTCTTTTTATCTGCCACATTGGGATTCACAACAAAATGTGTCTTTATTCCAACCACCGCGAAAGCTCCATACAGAGGGTAGGCTGGTTCGCTTGAAGAGAATCTTTTCCATGATCAGACTTGACCATGTCGTGCATGACCAGGCTCCGTAAGATCCATTAGAATAGGTGATATATATGCCATAATACAGATTATGTTTTATCTATTTCACTTACTTAATAGTATGAAAATGCATTCATTTCCTCTGCATTGACTCGATTTATAATACTATCGGAGTGAAACAAGGGATCTAAAGAAGAACATAGGCTAGACTCTATTAGTAACAAGTAAATCCTTTGGATGTAAAAAGTATCAATATTTTTGGGGGCTAAAGCCCCATCGCAAGGTTTGAGACGACCCAGAAAGCACTTGAACATTATCAACTTTGTAAGCCTACTTGGGTATTGAGCATTTATCTGTACGAACTTAATTCCTTGCAATGGATAATTGTAACTCTTGAAAACGGAATCCGCTAAATTTTTTCTTACATTGAATCACTCATTTATTTTATATATGCTTGGATAAGATATCGATTTTTTTTTCTGGATCCAGTTGGTTCGTTTGATTTGTGCTCGAGCCGGATGATGAAAAATTATCATGTCCGGTTCTTTCGGGGGATGGATCCATAATAATTCACCTATCCTAATAACAAAAAAACCAGATTTGAATGATCCTGTATTAAGAGCTAAATTGGCTAAGGGTATGGGTCATAATTATTACGGAGAACCCGCATGGCCCAATGATCTTTTATATATTTTTCCAGTAGTCATTCTAGGTACTATTGCATGTAACGTGGGCTTAGCGGTTCTAGAACCATCAATGATTGGTGAACCCGCAGATCCATTTGCAACTCCTTTGGAAATATTGCCGGAATGGTATTTCTTTCCCGTATTTCAAATACTTCGTACAGTGCCAAATAAGTTATTGGGTGTTCTTTTAATGGTTTCCGTACCGGCGGGATTATTAACTGTACCATTTTTGGAGAATGTCAATAAATTCCAAAATCCATTTCGTCGTCCAGTAGCGACAACCGTCTTTTTGATTGGTACCGCAGTAGCTCTTTGGTTGGGTATTGGAGCAACATTACCGATTGATAAATCCCTAACTTTAGGGCTTTTTTAAATTGATTCAATTGTGAAATAAATAAAATATCACGATGTGTGTATCTAGGGAATAGTTGCTTCAAAGTGAATTACCCCTAGATACACATATTTAATGAAATTTTTGATTTATTTTGAGTATACGGATTCTGTTAAAGATTCAAACTTCATTTTCGTCTTTTTTTTTTATAAAGTTTTTTTACAACAAAAATCCAATGGATTTCAAATTTATGCAAAATTCTTTTCCATTTCGAGAATGTCTAATATATGTTTTACGTCTTCTATGCGAAAATGTTTGATTTTCATAAGTTCGTCTGGACTATTATTCAAAAGGTCAAATAATGTATGTATATTGCACCTTTTGAGGCAATTATAGATCCTAGGAGGCAATTCTGATTGGTCAATAAAAATATATTTTAATGCTCTTTCTTTTTTCTTTTTTCTTAGTTTCGCCAATTTCTCATGAAAAGTAAAAAGGGGTAAAGTAACTTTTTGTTTATTATTTTTAAAATGGAAGTTTTCTTTTTCTTCTTCCGCATGTAAAAAAGGAATAAATAAATCAATCAAATTCCGAGAGGCTTCATGAAGTGCTTCTTTAGGAGTTAAACTTCCATTGGTCCATATTTCGAGAAAAAGTATCTCTTGTTTTTCATTCCCATTTACATAAGAATGAATACTATGATTAACATTTCGAACAGGCATGAATATAGCATCCATAGGATAACTTGCGTCTTGAAAATTATTTGGCGTTTGTATATGATATCCGCGATTCCTCTCGATCTTTAATTCAATACAAAAATTAATTGGTTCCGTTAGGTTAGCTATATGCTGTGTATTATCAACGATTTCCACCGAAGGTGGTAAGATGATGTCTTGAGCAGTTACGCATCCAGGACCCTTGACACAAATAGACGCATCACGAGTTCCATACAGATTACTTCTCAATACAATTTCTTTCAAATTCATTAAAATTTCATGTACTGATTCTTGAATACCGACTATGGTAGAGTATTCATGTGGGATTTTTTCAGATTTTGCACGTGTGATACATGTTCCCTCTATTTCTCCAAGCAAAGCTTTTCGCATCGCAATGCCTATAGTATCCCCTTGTCCCTTCATAAGTGGAGACAGAATAAAGCGTCCATAATAAAGACGCTTACTGTCTGCTCTTGATTCAACACACTTCCACTTTAGTGTCCGAGTCGATACTCTGATTTTCTCTCGAACCATAGTAATATTTTTTGATAAAATCATTGAATTATTTATTTCTCTTGAAATTTCTCTTCAATGTTTATTTTTACACACGTCGTTTTTTAGGGGGCCTACAGCCATTATGTGGCATAGGGGTTACATCCCGTATGAAACTTAATAGTATACCGCTTCTCCGAATAGCTCTTAATGCTGCATCTCTTCCGAGACCGGGGCCCTTTATCATAACTTCGGCTCGTTGCATCCCTTGATCCACTACTGCCCGAATAGCATTTCCTGCTGCGGTTTGGGCGGCAAATGGTGTCCCTCTTCTTGTACCTTTGAATCCACACGTACCGGCGGAGGACCAAGAAATTACCCGACCCCGTACATCTGTAACAGTCACAATTGTATTGTTGAAACTTGCTTGAACATGAATAACGCCCTTTGGTATTCTACGCGTACTTTTACGTGAGCTAATACGTCCATTTCTACGTGAACCGATTCTTGGTATGGGTTTTGCCATATTTTATCATCTCATAAATCTAAGTCAGAGATATATGGATATATCCATTTCATGTCAAAACGGATCCTTTAATTTCTTTTTATGTATATATTGTGGGTGGCCTTTAGGGGTCCTTTTTTTTATAAAGATTATCCTTGTCTTTGTTTATGTCTCGGATTGGAACAAATTACCATAATTCGTCTCCGCCTACGGATCAGGCGACATTTTTCACAAATTTTCCGAATGGAGGCCCTTATTTTCATATTTTTTATTCCTTACCTTAATCTACTTATTGGAAGAAAATAAGTTTCTTGAAATTTTCTATTTCGAATTGGATCTCCCTACAAAAAAAAGAATATTGCACGTGAAAAGACTACTTCACCTAATCATTCGAATCTTTGTTTCGTAGTCTATAAATTATACGCCTTCTGGTCCTGGTTGAATCGTAACAACTTACTGAAATTTTGACTCTCTATTACCTAGTATATGGATAAAACTATGTTGAATCCTTCCTGAAACGTAACCTAGAATTGGATCCTCATTATCTAAACAAACCCAAAACATATCATTGGTAAGTGATTCAGTAATTAAACCTTCAGAAATCCTTTTTTGCTCTTTCATTCCAGACGAAACACCCTTCAAAGTATCAATTAATCAAGGGGGAGTCGTATTATAAACTATAAACCCACCTCTTTTCTTTTTTTTTTTTTTTTACAAATAGGGAAGTTCTGTGTATAATTCGAATATCATAAAGATTACCATATATAACACAAAATTTCGCCGCCGATTCCCTGTAGTCGAGCTTCTCGGTCTGTCATTATACCCCGAGAAGTAGACAGAATTACAATGCCCATTCCGCCTAAAATTCTAGGAATTTTTTGATAGTTAGAATATATTCGGAGACCAGGTCGACTGATCCGTTTTAAATTTAAAATCGTTTTATATGGTCCTTTCCTATTTCTTCTATGTCGTAGGGTTAAAACCCAAAAATCCTTGTTGCTTTCCCGATGTTTCCTTACGTTTTCAATAAAACCTTCTCGTAAAAGTATTTTAACAATGTTTTCGGTGATGTTAGTAGATGGTATTCGAACCATTCCTTTTCTATTCATGTCAGCATTGCGAATAGAGGTTATTATGTTAGCAATAGTGTCCTTACCCATGATAAACGAAAATTATTGGTTACTTAAATTTTTGATCTAATCAACATTCTTTTTTATTAAATAGTTATGAATTTTAAAAGGTATATACGTGATACACAATCTACTAATTAATTTCATTCAAATAGTATAACTATCTCACGGTCTGTCTCATTTTATAATACTTCAGGTGCTAATGAAATTATTTTAGTGAAATTTAACTGTCTCAATTCTCGGGCAATCGCACCAAAAATTCGAGTTCCTTTTGGATTTCCTTCTTGATCAATAACAACCGCAGCATTGTCATCATATCGTATTATCATACCATTTTCTCGTTTGAGTTCTTTACAAGTACGTACAATTACAGCTCTGATCACTTCTGATCTTTCTAGAGGTGTATTTGGGACGGCTTTCTTGATTACAGCAACAATAACGTCACCAATATGAGCATATCGTCGATTACTAGCCCCTATGATTCGAATACACATCAATTCTCGGGCTCCGCTGTTATCTGCTACATTCAAAAGGGTTTGAGGTTGAATCATATTATTTTGGAATCTTTTCTTTCAATGCAAAGGGCGAAGTAAAAAAAAAAAAAAGAAATATTGTTTTTCAAAAAAAAAAAAAATAAATCTGCAATTGTTTTTTTTTCATCTTAAACAAAGATCGCTTTCCTTTGATTCTACATTTCTATCCCGAAGTAATGAATTGGGTTCGTATAGGCATTTTGGATGCCGCTATTGAAATAGCTTTTCTGGCTATATTTTCGGCTACTCCACTCATTTCATAAAGTATTCTACCTGGTTTAACAACAGCTACCCAATATTCGGGGGATCCTTTCCCTGAACCCATACGTGTTTCTGTGGGTCTTAGTGTAACGGGTTTGTCCGGAAATATACGTACCCATATTTTTCCACCGCGTCGTGCATTTCGTGTCATTGCCCTTCGTCCGGCTTCGATTTGTCTCGATGTGATCCAAGCGGGTTCAAGTGCCTGAATAGCGTATCTCCCGAAGCAAATACTATTGCCTCGATAAGATATTCCTTTCATTCTTCCTCTATGGTGTTTACGGAATCTGGTTCTTTTGGGGTTATAGTTGATGGTTATTTCTAAATTCCATCTCTACTACAGAACCGGACATGAGAGTTTCTTCTCATCCAGCTCCTCGCGAATGAAACGATTCAAAAAAATATACATGTATTTACTGATATTTTCTGAATAATAGATTCAATTATGGGATTTTTGATATTTCATTTAATCAATCTATTCGAAATTTGTATATCTTCTTTTCTTTTGATAGAAAACTAAACTGTTTATAGATTCTAGAATAATAGAATAAGTTTTTTTATTATAGTTTTCTAAAAAATTATAGATAATATAATCTCGTTTTGTTATTTTTTCTTTTATTATTAAGGTTATAACAAATCTTTATTTTGTTTTGCCTTTTTTTATCTATTATTATATTTGATCGACCCTAATTTAGAAATATAATAAAATGGAAACGTTCGCGGGCGAATATTTACTCTTTTTATATATGTTTTGGTTCTCGGGTTAGTTAGCCCATGAACCTACCTCTCATAATAAATGGATTGGTCTTGGGTTCCTTCCGCCATCCTACCCAATGAATTATTAGGATTCGTTTTCAATAGAATATTATGTATTCACGGGTTCCCTCGTTCCCATCGCCTCTCGATTAATGGTTAGGTCTTAATTATACAATGGAGCCCGTAATAAAATTTGTTTTTGAGTCAATCTTCTCAGTCTTTATTGTCTCGGGGCTCTTGGCTTTTTTGTTCTATGAACAGATTCATCTAATTATGAATTCATCAGTCTTAATGCTTTATTACACTACCTTTTATGAGATGACCCATAGACCTTACATATTACGTATTGGAATGATATATCATTCATATTCTTTTTCTCTCTTTCTTTCACCCTTCCATTTATCCGCATACTTTTATTGCTTGACAACTCATAATCGGATTTTTTTTATGCAAAAAAGATTTCAGTTGCTACAATGATATGACCAATATAACATATCTTGACTGGTTGGTTTTTTAGATCCAGATAATGCGAAGCGATGAGTTGGTTATTAGTTTTATAATTATTAGTTCAGATTATGTATGGGCTTATCCTTCTTTATTTTTTGGTTTTAATCCGAACATAAAAAAAACTGACGAGTCGCACACTAAGCATAGCAATTATCTCAAATGATTAATTTCATTTTTATTTAACCTTATAGAATTGCTCATTTTTTATTTAAACGAAAAAGACTGATTTGTCATTTCTTGGTCGATCATTGAATAAAACTTAAACACAAGTTGAGTAAGGGCTTATTATTGCTCGTCTACAAATATCCAAATTTTGATGCCTAATACCCCATAGATAGTTCGAACTGGATAGCAACAATAATCAATTTTAGCTCGAATGGTTTGTAGAGGAACCCGTCCTTCTCTGATCCATTCGACACGTGCAATTTCTTTTCCGTCTATACGTCCGGCAATTTGTACTTGAATTCCCTTTGTACCCGCCTGTTCAGTTAATTCAATAGCTTTTTTCATTGCTTTGCGAAATGAAACTCTATTCTTTAATTGTCCGGCTATAAATTCTGCGAGAATATTAGGGTGTCCATAAGGGTTTCCTATTCTTGTAATAGCAATGTTAAGTTTTCGGTTCCCAGAATTTAATTCTTTTTGTACATTCATCTGTAATTCTTCGATTTTTCGAGACCCACCTTCTATTAATAACTTTGGGAATCCCATAAAGATTATCACTTGAATAAGATCAATTCTTTTTTGAATCTCGATACGTGCAATTCCTTCAACACCAGAAAATATTCTCATGTTTTTTTGTACATAATTCCGGATACAATCTCGTATTTTTTGATCTTCTTGTAAACCTTCAGAATATTTTTTGGGGTGTGCAAACCACAGAGAATGATGCCCTTGGGTTGCACCAAGTCTAA
>NW_026124607.1:20000-25000 GCF_025177605.1 Cucumis melo | reverse complement strand
CATTATTTGCTTAAAATGGATCGATCTAGCAATGATGGAATTTATATTATGTTTACTGAATCACATGAAATTTTACCTAACTTCATAGGTGTAATAGATGTAATGCATGAAATACATATGAACGTAGGAATAAAGAGACTTTGATACTCAAATTAAATTGGAATTTGCAACAACTACAAATGAATTGGTAAATTCTATTTAGAATTATGGAGTTTTGTATAAAATATCTATATCAAAACAAAAGTGAGTCAATTTCTACCATTATTATGATATTCCAATCGGATTGGGTACTATAAATAGATTCGGGATTTGATCTGAAGAAACAATATAGAATTTTTTTTATTTAACAACATGGAACTTTTTCGTAGATTTCACTGTTAAAAAAAATTCGCATAGAAGAGAGATATTTTACCTATACCTATATTTTTTTTAGTAGAATTCGTAGAATGCGATTGAAGTATGTATAAGGACTTGTATTTATTAATAAACATGTGCAGATATATATATATAGTTAGTTATATATATCGCCTCCTTTATTACAGTTCTATGGGGAACATCACATGTCGTACTCTATCAAAAATTTATATTTTCTATTTAATGATAATGAAAAAAAAATTCTAAAAACAGAATTCCGAACATTTCCTATAAACATCTTATATATATATAAGATATTAGATTTAGATAATAGTAATCGTTTATGTTCTGGGGTTTACATATACTCATAATCGCTATTAAAATTGTCATTAATAAGGATTTTTTTATGGTTATGGAAACGAATCAATACGGATGGATTAGTAATGATTAGTTATCTATCAATTTTTATTTATTTAGGTAAGGTATCCATTTTTGGATTGTTTTCTTATATCATTAGGGAAACCGAATTTGCAATTTCAATCCAAGAATCATTTATGAATTCACAGTCAATAGTTAAAGTTAACGGTTCCCATTTGTCCTGATTTTTTGCTTTTGTGAATGAAAATCCACATTTTTTTTTCAATAGAAAAAGCAAAGTTTTGCGGTTTTTCGTTTTAGATATTGTGTGTTGTAAGATACTATCTATCTAAGAGATAGAGCCAATCCAATATTTTGTATCGTTTTGGCGGCATGGCCGAGCGGTAAGGCGGGGGACTGCAAATCCCTTTTTCCCCAGTTCAAATCCGGGTGTCGCCTCAGCAACAAACAAAAGAATCAAAATACCCTCTTCTGTTTTGCTGATATAACTTTATCATTTTTTTTAGAAGAAAAGCATCTTTAGATTTGCTTGATTCTAAGCATCGTTGGGGTTCTCTAAAATGTTATAAATCCTTGCGTATAGGTTTCGTTTCCAGAATTTAGTAGAGTAATGAAAAATAATCGTTAAATCTTGAGATGATAGCCCTTCGACTACTAATGTAGTGTCTACTCATTGGGTCTTGAATTAGGGAATATAATTTCATTTTTCCTTACGGAAAGGAGGAAGATACTTGATATACGGACTCATGAAAGTATCTGAGTACTCGAGCATTCAATCAATATTATATTGAATGAATAATTGGCTTTTTTTTTTATTTTAATCTTAAAAAAAGAACTTATTTCTTTTCGATAAGCTCTAACCACGCATGTAATAGGCCATCCCATCTTCCGATTGTCTCTATGAAACAATCGGGGGGACAGTAAAGATTAGATCAAATGAGAAAGGAATAATAGTAGGGTTATGTGATAGATACTATCTTGATTCTCTATTTTGAGACTTTTTACTTAATGTAATGAAATGCAGGACAACAAAAGAAAGACTAGGTCTTATTATTCCTACATGTTACTAACATTCTTTTGATACTTCCAAGAGTTTTTCTGCCTCTTTTATTTATTTGTACTGAATTTTTTCGATTATACTAGAAATCATATAATAACTTGGGATAATTCGATTTTTTGTATTGTTTCATCAATGGTGTTGTGCCCGAATCTCTTTTTGACTATGCGCTAGTGATTCCACTATTATTAGTGAATAATAATTATTAGTGAGCAATAATGGAATAATTCTTTTATATTCATAGAGATAGGGGACATAATTCACATGGATATGGTAAGTCTCGCTTGGGCTGCTTTAATGGTAGTCTTTACATTTTCTCTTTCCCTCGTAGTATGGGGAAGAAGTGGACTCTAGAAGTACTACTAATTGAAAAATAAAACTGTATTGTTTTTGGTTTATTTTATAGATCGTTCTGCAAAACTTTTTTTCTTTTATTTTGAAAAGTAAAAAAAAAAAGAGTTCGGATTATAAGTTTTTAAGTGGATCCATACTTTCAACACGAAAGAACATAGACATAGTGGTTGTCCAATGAGATACTACGCATAATAATATACTACCTCATAATAAGATAGTACCTCGGGGTAGCCACCCACATATTACGTGCTTACCACTTCTTTTATTTATTATTATTAGTATTTTAGTTATTTTCAAAATAGGATTTTTTCTTGTTTTAGGGAACTCATTTCATATCATGCTTCAAACGTTAAATAAAAATGGGGTTTGCTAATTCTTTTCGAAATCCGAAGATAAAAAGTTCCCATGGAACCGAACTCCTGGATCATCTGTCAACTGCTCAATCAATTACTTCTTTCGAATGCTAAAAAAAAATTAGTGGCCTTTCGATTATTTGATTTCAGATTCATTCTAATCAACATGAATTATGAAGCAAAGAAATAGAATTGGGCCACTATGTATATTAGATTAATATTACATATATGTAATTGATATGATATCTATATATAAATAGAAAGATATATATTGTATATTCATCTATATTCAAATTGATCGATATTCAACCTCTATTTTTATAGAGTACAATTTTATATTTATACACTTCAATAACAATAATAGATAGTATGGTAGAAGGATTCATATATTTCTTTCTACCATACTATCGGATCTTATCGAATACTTCTCTCGTAGAATACTGATAATTCTAGTCCGCCAATTTCATTTAAGACGCGAAATTTTAATGCTTTTCATTTTTCTTATCTTCAATCATTGATAAGAACTAAAACGTCAAGGTTAATTCAAATTAATCACTTTGACTGATTGTTTTTACGTATATTATAAGTAAAAAGGCGGTCGGAACTAGAATGAACAGTGCAGTAGCAATAAATGCGAGAATATTTACTTCCATAATATCATCGTTTCATTTTTTATTCGCAATAACTCGGGATTTAATCCCATAGAGATGATAAATGTTTCGCTTGTAAATTCAAGGGGATGCGTTGCATCTCGATGATATCGAATCGTATTAAAATATCATGAATAACAATATCGGAGCTATCAAATCGATTCATCGTCGAGAATTGAATAGTATAACATAGGAAGATCTTTTATCCATACCGAATTTAAACAAAATGGGATTCCTGATGCAATCAAGAATTTCGTTACTTTTTTTTATTTATAATTTTTTGCATTCTTTCTTTTCTATAATCTACTGCCCTCTTATTCAATGCAATCATCTGATGAAGTCTCATCAGACTACCTTTACCCTTACATTGTTTATAAACAAACTCAAGCAAAGAATAGCAGCGAAATTCAAAAAAGGAAAAGGAGGTAGGTTCGAACTAAACTCCTTCCTTTTTTTGTACTTATAAAATCTTCTTAAAAAAAAGAAATAAAAACGAAACTTAAACTTTCAAAAATTCTTAATTACCTCACTAAGAGAGATAGATGGGATCCTTGTTTGTATTAATATCCTCTTTCCTTGAATTAGTAGTGGGACGTATATATCAAAAGTTAAGTGTTAAATTTTAATAAGATAGATTATTTCAAATTCAAATTAGTAATTGAATTTACTAATTGAGGTTACAAAAAATCGGAGCCAGAACGGATATATTTTGCTTTCAGACGAAAAATTAGATCAAAGTTTACTATGTAAACTTTATTTTGTATCGTCCAAATTCCCTTTATGTATGTGCTTTCCGGAAACGTATAGTACTCTATTTCATTAGAAAAATCGGGCGTAATCAACTAGACCCAGTACGCCTTCGAATCCTGAATATGATGCTACCAATAATTGTGGTAATTCACATATGGCACATATGTCTTTCTCCCATCAATTAGTACTCGTTGAAGAAATCAAAATTCCCATATTTTTTTGTTGAAAAATGTGGAAAAAAAATAAGAGAGATCCCGTTTGGAATAAAATTCAGTTATGTTATTTGTTCTCTCTTTCACAGGAAAGGAAGAGATTAATTGATGTATTTTTTTTTTATTGGATTTGGATCCATCGGGACTGACGGGACTCGAACCCGCAGCTTCCGCCTTGACAGGGCGGTGCTCTGACCAATTGAACTACAATCCCAGGGAAATAAAGTGTACAACATATGTTGTTGATTTAATTTCCTTCAAACCTTTCTATGTAGATTTTTGATTCGAATTGTCATATTCTACCAGACAGAGACGCGAGTAATAAAGTAATAGATTGATATGCGCGGAGACATGGACTTTAGTGTGAGAAGCATGGATTAATATTTATTTTTTCGTTATTGTAAAATTGATTGATTATCAATCTGTCAATGAATAAAAAAAGAGTTTTTTTTTTTATTCTTTCATATCAAGTCAAGTATTTCTGTAGAAGGACAAATAGGTTATATCATTTTATGGTGGATACGCGATATATTGGGCCGAGCTGGATTTGAACCAGCGTAGACATATTGCCAACGAATTTACAGTCCGTCCCCATTAACCGCTCGGGCATCGACCCGGGAAGAATCAATTCCAAGCTTGTTGATAATCCATGATCAACTTCCTTTCGTAGTACCCTACCCCCAGGGGAAGTCGAATCCCCGCTGCCTCCTTGAAAGAGAGATGTCCTGGACCACTAGACGATGGGGGCATACTTGCCCGACTGCCATCATACTATGATCATAGTATGAATAGTTTTTTGAAATTGTCAATATAAAATAAATATAATGGACTAATATGATGCAATTCGACGTATTTTTCTTTCTTTCATTATTCCATCGAAATTTTTTTATTT